>NC_082714.1:42691941-42849441 GCF_030144855.1 Hypanus sabinus
TAATTTTTATAGGTGCGCCGTAGAAAACATTCTTCTAGGGTGCATCACAACCTGGTATGGAAGTTGTCCTGTCCAAGACCGGAAGAAGCTGCAGAAGATTGTGAACATAGCCCAGCACATCACACAAACCAATCTTCCATCCTTGGACTCATCTGATACAGCACGCTGTCGGAGCAGTGCTGCCAGGATAATCAAGGACACAACCCACCCAGACAACACACTTTTTGTCGCACTTCACTCCGGAAGAAGGTTCAGGAGCTTGAAGATTCGTACGGCCAGATTTGGGAACAGCTTCTTTCCAACTGTGATAAGACTGCTGAACAAATCCTAACCCAGATCTGTACCGTACCTTCCAAATATCCGGACCTGACTTGCACTACCTTACTTTCCCTTTGCTATTTTCTAATTATGATTTATAATTTAAATTTTTTATTATATTTACTTCAATTTGTACTTCAGGGAGCGCGAAGCGCAGAAACAAATATCACTGTGATGATTGTATGCTCTAGTTATCAATTGTTTGGTGACAATAAAGTATAAAGTATCCCCATGGGCTGGTCTGGATCCTGCCACCAGGCATGTGTTGTGTCATACTGATGATTTCGCTGACCACTTGATCCACAGCAAGACAGCAGAAAGGGGGTTTCACAGAGGCTGATCGGTTCTGCATGATAGCTTTTTTCCCCATGTGGTAAAGCCCAGTTATTAAAGGAGGTCATCCTGATGGCCTCAGCCATGGAAGCGTTAGCCATTGAGACTGCGCTGACATGGCTTTTGACCAAAATGGTAGCCATGAGGACTATAACCCTGCAGAACAGAATGGCAATGGACTATATCCTGGCAAAGGAAGGAGTTGCCTGCGCCATAATGGGGCAGGAGTACTGATGAGTCAAAGAATATAACAGATTTGGCTGACCATATCCAACAGACGGTAGATAAGATACTTAATGTGGGATATCAGTTCCATAATAATTATTTCCCAGGGAGTGAGCTGGTGGCCTTCTGGAGCACTAGGAGGCTGATAGACTACCGGAGTGCTTTGAAATGTTACTATAGACATTCTGCTTTAATACCTAGTCATTTCGCAGTTGACTTTTAATATGATGGGGCGGGTATATAAAAGCCTGCGGACTGGACGTAACCGGATTGCAATATTTAAGGAGTGGAATTATTGCAAAGGGTTAATCTTTGTATCTATGGCCTTGAGCATACATGACTGGGACAGTGAGAATGCAATGTGACTGTAGGAATACGACGTGAGAACAGGAAAGTCCGGTGAACACAGGGGAGGACTCCTAAATAACTGTGACAAGTGAATATTGCCCGATGGCACTCACATCTACAGTGATAAAGAGCTTTGAGAGGCCGGTCATGGCTAGCATCAGCTCCTGCCTAACCAAGGAGCTGGACTTCTTGCAGTTTGTCTATCAGCACAATAGATCTACAGCAGATGCAATCTCACTGGCTCTCCACTCCACCTTGGATCATCTGGACAATAGTAATACCTACATCAGGTATTATTGTTCAACAACAAGCTCCAAAGCCTGGGCCCCTCTCCCTCCATCTGCAACTGAATCATTGATTTCCTCATCAGGTAACCACATGAACTTCAAGTTTAATTGCCACTCAACTATAAATGAATACCCATGAATATGAACAAAGAAAATAATGTTACTCCATGGCCAAGGTGCAAAACACAGTACCAATTGTCACGCACAACACAAGGCACGCATAGCTCATATAAGATTGCAGTAAGATATAGTCACACAAAAAATATAGTCCAAGTCTCAGAGTCCATGAATGTTGCAGTGGTCTGCAATTGAACACAACACAGCTTTTCTTCTACCGAGTGACTGGGGTCATCACCAACAGCATGGATGCCACACCTGACCGCCTCCAGCGGGCAGCTACAAACAGACAATACTGCAGCTTGAGGATTAGTCCTTGTTACAACCAAAGCCACGCAGCGCCCCCACCATTCGCCTATAAACCAATGAATTGGGCTTGCAGCACCCTCCACCACCAGTGTCCAACAGGGTCTTGCAATCACATGAAAATCGACTAAGATGATCACTCGCTGTTAGACCGCACACAGCCTTTGCTCTTTCTCTGATGCAGGCAACAGCACGTTCCACACCTAGTCCAACTCCTTCAGTTTCGCTGCCAATGAGCAACTGACTGATGGGAAAGACCTGCAGTGCTTTATGTTCTTAATGTCTAGCAGGGTTTCGGAGTCATAAAGTATGCTTACAAAAGACAGCAACACCTTTGGTTAACCAAGTAAAAGCCTCTGCATCCAATCTTGCAGATTGGAAATAATACTTCCCCCTTGCTGACAATCAATACTGGCGCACATCAACGATGCGTGTTTAACCCACTACTCTACCCTCTCTCTACACACCTACGACTGTGTGGCTAGGAACAGCTCAAACATCATCCATAAATCTTCTGATGACACAACTATTGTTGGCAGAATTTCAGATGGTGACAAGGAGGTGTACAGGAGAAAGATAATCAACTGTCAAAATAACAATCTTGCACTCAGCGTAAGTAAGACCAAGGAATTGATTGTAGATTTCAGGAAGGGAAATTGAGGGAACACACACTAGTCCTCAAGGGATCAGTGGTGGAAAGAATGAGCAGTTTCAAGTTCCTGGGTGCCAACAACTCTTAAGATCTATCCTGGGTCCAACATATTGATTCAATTACAAAGAAGGCATGAATGTGGCTCATTTCATTAGGAGTTTGAGAAGACTTGGTATGCTCAAGAAGACAGCAGCTATCATCAGAAATATCCGCCATCCAGGCCACACCATTTTATTGCAGCTTACATAGGGCAAATCATACAGAAATGTGAGCCCGAGGTACCCCGTCTGCCAATTACATTAGAAACACAAGAGATTCAGCAGATGCTGGAAATCTGGAGTAACACACACAAAATGCTGCAGGAACTAAGCAATTCAGGCAGTATCTATGGAGGGGAATAAACGGTTGATGTTTAAGACCAAAAGGACTGGGACAGAAGTCAGGAAAAAAAAAGGTGGGGGAGAGGAAATACAACCTCAGAATCACACAACTGTGACCACTTTGCACTATAAACAAGAGAAGATCTGCTGAAAATCCAAGCATCTTTGCATTATAATGTTTTTATGCTAACTGGGCTCTTTCTTGTACAATTTTGTATAGTCTATGTTATTCATGTTTTTCTTGTGAATGTCAGGTCTCAGATGCTATCTGCCTGGGATGATGCACCTTGTTTTTCACTGCACCAGATGCATTTGAGCATATACAAATAAACTCAACTTTGACTTCAACACACACAAAATGCTGGAGGAACTCAGCAGACCAGGCATCTAGGAAAAGAAAATACAGCATGTTTCTGCTGAAGGGTCTCGCCCGAGACATCGACGGTACCCCTTTCTTAGATCCTGCATGACCGGGCTGAGTTCCTCCAGCATTTCGCGTGTGTTGCTCGGATGGCCAGCATCTGCAGATTTTCCCTTGTCTGACCTCGTTTCCTCCAGATTCTAACTTGTGCAGTCTCTTGTGTCTCACTATCCACAACTCCAGCAATCCCTGTGTTTTCTGTAAACTTACTAAATAGTCCGCTGGAAGTTTATTACAGAAGTTAGAAGATCCTGACCACTGGAGACAGACAGCCGGGGTGGGGGGAGGGGAATTGCAGACATCGTCCAGACTCAGCTGTCTTCACTGGGCCAATTCCAGCCGCTATTTGCAGCCGGCCACAACATTTTGTTACGAATAAAAAGTGCCCAACCAGGCCAATTTCTTGACGACTACACATTACAGATGTGAAGGAGAAAAAGATTCCCGCCCCACCCCGTAGATCACGACTGCTTTTCCTTGGTTTGGAAGTTTCTAGACAGTGCAGTCGGAAGTGACTCGGTCGGCCCGTCGATTGATCGCTGAGCTGGGCACGTCGGCGGCTTTCGCCCCCGAAAGAATCGGACAACCGTCCTCCACACGGCAAGTGACGGAAACCGAAAGTAACGCCGACGGCGAAGTTCCGCGCCAGCGCTGTCCGGCTTTACCGGAGCCGAAGTAAAGCAAACCAGCTCCGGTGTCCGCCGACTCGCTCCCCACTGGCCCGAACTCACCCGGTTTAAAGTGCTCCTTGTAAACCTCCCCGCCGAAAAAAGCGCAGAAAGCCATTTGCCGCCGCCTGCAGTCGGGACTCGGCCGTTCAAAAGCTCCGCTCCGGACTGCCGCGGGCCGAGCATGCGCGCTGCGGCCCCGATCCGGCGAGACCGGGAAACACGGGCCCGGCGTCGCCCTCAGTTCGTCAAGCCGCGGCTGAATGCGAGTTCTGTCTCGAGCGCATCCGTGTTTTCAATCAAAGCAAGCTCCTTTAATACCCGCTGATGCTACACGACACCGAGTCGGTAAACTGCAGTTAAAGAAGATTTTATTCGAACTTCGCTTTAAAGCCTCCCTGATACGGCGGGTGCTGTAGGGGGCAGGTATTCACAGTCCCGCGCGAACTTTCCCCTTTGTTGGGGAAGCGGACCTGGCGCCCTTCTGGGACTGGCCTTTGTGCCGGCGCGCTGGCTATTTGTGAGCCGGTTCGAGTGCGCTAGGAAGTGGGTCGCCACAACGTGTGTCTATGCGACGACATTGACACACTAAGTATTAAGGCAGATAAATCAGCTAAGAGCCTGAAAGGAGGAAGGAAGTTCGTGGAGGGAATTCTATAGGTATGCTGGAGGTTTGCAAGTCATTGGGCGTATTTAAGGCAGAGATAGATTAGCCAGGGCATCAAAGGGTATGGGGTGAAAACAGGGGAGTGGGGATGACAGGGGGAATTGGATCAGCCCATGATTGAATGGTGGAACAGTATCGATGGGCTGAATGGCCTGCTTCTGCTCCGATAATTTATGGTCCCATTTTTAACAGAAGAGTCCTACTCGCACCACCAGGTTCAAGAACAGTTACTACCCCTCAACCATCAGGCTCTTGAATACAAGGGAATAACTACGCTCACTTGCCCCAACATTGAAATGTTCCTACAACCAACGATCTCACTTTTAAGGACTCCTTAGCTCATGTTCTCGTTATTTATCGCTATTTATTTATATTTGCATTTGCACAGTTTGTTGTCTTCTGCACTCTGTCATTGATTCTGTTATAGATACTATTCTGTAGATTTGCAGAGTATGCCCGCAGGAAAATAAATCTCAGGATTGTATATCGTGACAAATTTGTATTTTGATAATAACATTTACTTTGAACTTTACATTTACATTGGTTTATTATTGTCACATGAGGAAAGGTATAGTGAAAAACTGCATGCAGTCTGCATAGACCATTTCATTGTAATAGTACAAGGGAATGCAATAACAGAATGCAGAATACAGTGTTACAGAGGAAGTATAGTGGAAGGGAACAGTAAGGTTGAAGGCCATGGCAAAGTAGATTGTGAGATCAAGAGTCCAGTTTATTATACTAGAGGACCTTTCAAAAGTCTTACCATAGCAGGATAGAAGCTGTGTTTGGTGTTCTATAAAGCATGCAGTTAATCAGATTTATCATCACTTTCTTGTATGGTGAGAAGTTTGTTGTTTTGCATGTTCATATTTAAACATATGAACATGAAGAGAATGGAATGTTGTGGATGATATGCAGACAGAAGGGATTAATCCACGTAGACAACACTGCTCTACCCTTATCAATCACCTTTGTCACCTCCTGGAAGAAGAATCTCAGATCAGATTTGTAAGTCGTGTCTGTCCAGTTTGGAGATCGATTTTGCCACATGCCACGTCCACAACACAGCTAGTGAAACTGATATCTATGCAGGTTCTCAGTCATCTAGGTCACTGTATACCAAGCAGTAGTAAATCAAGGCATCTGGACTTGCTGTGTTGTCTAGAAGATGTTTTGCCACTCATCTGAGTTCATAAGCTGGAAAACTACCCACCATGGATCAGAACTCAAGAAACCTCTTGGATGAGCTGTGAAACGTCTTCTAGACAACACGGCAAGTCCAATTGCCTTGATTTACTACTGCTTGATAGTGAAACTGATGATTTGCTATCTGACTCCTTGGTAATTCCCATGAATTGGCATCTGACCCACCAGTTGATGTTTTCTACACTGCCCCGAATGTCACCAGAGACTCATTTCCACACTTCTCCAGGATTCTATTTCCTGCACTCCCCTGTGACTCAATGGAGTCCAGGCTTCCATGCTCCTTTCAAACCTACTGGATTCACTAGAAACTTTATTACAAAAGAAGTGAAACATGTAAAAAAAAACATGTATTGGATATTAATTACATGAAATATTTGGGAGCGTTTCTCAGCCCAACTGGTTAAAATCCAGAGTTTGCTAGATTTTTGAGAGTTTGCTGTAAATAGTTGAACCCAGTTGGATACATTCATTTCTTCTGCCAGCCATCAACTTTAGCATGTTGTTGGGAAAACTCAAAAATGGCTCTCAGCAGTAACATGGAGGTGACGTGTTCGGAGACTGGGCAAAATGTGTCTGAGAGCAGACCCATTTGTGCCGGAAGCTGGGAACAGGGCCTGGTATACTGATGGAAAGCAGAACAATATGAGGCTAAGTGCAGTCAAATATATAGTGTACCTGGAGATAGAGAGAGAGGGGTATAAGATTTGAAGGGAAAGGAGTGGGAGAAACTCAGAGTGTAAGGTATGGTTCCAGAGCAGGGGTAGTAGGTGAAATGGTTCATAGAGAATTGAAGATAAAGTTCAGGGACAGATTGAGAGAGAGGAAGATATTGAATAACACGGTGTGCGTGTATGTCAGAGAGAAAGCATAAGTGCTGAGTGGCACTTACACACAACCCTACCCAGCTGTGAGCATTAATATGTATGCAGCAGAGTTAGTACTCCACTTGAGTTGGTACCTTGCCAGTTTGTGTGGTAGTTGGTGTGCAAAATTGCCTGTTGTTGAACTTACACTTCACATACTGTGACAGGCAGTAATCTTGATAATTTTGCAAATATGTCACAAAACCTGCCATGTTCTTATAATAACTACCTTTAAAGCAAATGCAACATTTGAAGAGATATGTCAATTGCTGAAGCTACTGTGTAATTTGTGAATTATGTAGAGGAAACCACTTTCTCAGCATGTCTGAAGATATAATATGCAATGCCTTCAAACTGAAGAACTGAAAGAAAGAAATGTGTAATTACATATTTCACATGTTTCTGCAAAGCAGAAGGTAGAAGGTGATCACATTTGTGATAGCAAAGGACTGTTTGATTATAATTATTTTACCATGGATAGTTCTAGATTAAGTGAATAGACACTGAACTTGATTTAAAGTCTTTACCAACTGAACTTTTTTGGTCCAAAAAGCAAAGCAAATTAATTGTAATATATTGGCATTACTATCCATAGAAGAATTACTGAGTAATCTAAAGAACTGTCTGCTTATCTCACTTGGATTGGATGTGTCAAACAAAAAATAACCACAAGCTGTTCCCACATCTGATGTGTTATTTGCTTCCCACGACTAGGGTGAAAGTGTAAATCACTCTCCATCAGGTGAACCATCTGATTTATGGTGTGAATTTCTTCATCAATGATTGGGAAAATCAGCTCATTGAATAACTTGTTGGGCTATGTGCAGGAACTTGCAATGTAAAATATGGTGGGGCTGAATAAGCTGGAAAATAACAATGTACATTGAAAATTACAGGACATGCCAGGGAAAAAGATATTTGGTATTGGTCCAGTGCTCACTTTGTCCATGACTGCCCTCAAATATCAGCAGACTGATCAACACTTGACCAGGAGTGCTTTGGAAAGATTCCAGTTAATTGGGACACTTTCGAACCAGTACATTTTAGTCCATATAAGCAGCTGCCCCAATTAGCCAAAGTTTCATCAGAAAAAAGCCAAACTAATGTTTAACTGAGTAATAAATTATGTATTTAAATGAAATACAGAACAAATTAGAACACTACTAATACTACTACAATACTATAAAACTGTGCATTAGTTCCCAATAGTTATTGATGGAGGAATTCATCCAGTGTACACTGCCATGTTCTTTTGATTGAATGTAAACGAACGAAATCAGCACAGACAGCAAGAGCAGATAATGAACTGCCTTCATACAGTGCTGTTGACTATCACCTCCTCCAAATCTTCATTTTCATTGGAGTATTCAAAATGATTGGCGATACCTTCAAATTATTTGTAGTTTCTAACTTGTTGAAGTAATTAAATAATTTCATTTGCAATCCTAGCAGTTTATGGCATCTCCAAGTCTGAATGCTTGAAACTGCATTGGGCAAAACCATTTGGAATTGATTTATTACTTATTTCTCGCCAACTATCAGTGACAAAAATCATTGCTTTTTTAACACAAATACTTGCAACTGACGCACAGTGTAGTGACTAACAGCTAGACAAGTGCACACGACTGATGCTATTTAGAAACAGTTTGGCAATGTTTTCCTGTCCCAATTAAGCAGCATAGAGTCTTAAATAAACAAAGGGCATCCCAGTTATTTTCTCAATTAGCTTCTGTTCTTTAAGAGCTGTCCTAAATAAGTGGTTTCCCTGATTAACAATAGCCCAATTAACCAGTATCTTTTGTACTTCCACATTTATGCTGTTTATGGTAGAAGAATTGAAGCACCTTTCCTAATATGTTAAACCTTGAGAATTATAAATAGCTAAAAATAGCAGCATGAGTTCCTGTCTCTTGGATCAGCACTAAGCAGAATTTTATTGATATTTTTGAGAAATTTAAGTCATACTTCCTATATCAAGAAAAGTGCTCAACACTATTGAAAACATCATTAGTGTATGGTTGACTTCTCTAGGTCTCCATATAGTCACATTTCAGAAAATGGTAGAGGCTAATGAAATAAAAATGAATTGTTAGTGACTGAAATATCTCTGCAAATCAAAGAAAGCTTTGCAGAGAGGCTCAGAAAAACATTTATCAAATCAGACACAAAGGCTTTCTTTTGGCTGAGGAGAGGAAAATTAGCATAGAGTAATTCTTTCATGCCGTGAAGAGTTCTTTCTCAGGACTAATGAGTTACCTCAATCAATGCACTGAAGTGCTTGAGTTAGCTTCAGACAGGAGTGCACCAGAGTGAAATGATATACAGAGGGGCCTCACCATCTGAGAAATCAGAATTGCTACCCTAAGTTTGGCATACAATAATTGCCTTTCTGATCGATGGAAAAACGCAAAACCAACAACCTCCCAATTGATGTCTGATTCAAACTCAGGAATATATTGGTTTCTGAAAGTTGATGCAATAATTTACAGGAGATGAATAAAAATCCAGTGGAATATTCAGATCTGGCAAAGGCAATAGTGTTCTTATTCTGCCTTTTCAATGATGAATATAGCCTGGTCACCTGAAAAATCACATTTCAGTTTTTCAGCATTGAAAGCTATTAAGTTTGTTCATATATATTTTTAACTAGAGTGTGGAGCCTTGATTGATAAGCTGTTGAAAGATAAGAGGGCATTACAAAAGCCAGCTTCAAAAAAAATATGTACCCACAAGAAGAACTGCACTGCAGAAAACACAATAACAAAAGGGTATGCCCTTCTAAAGAATATCAGTTGCTTAATTGTAAATAATGGTGAATCTTGGTTTACTTATTATTAATATTGGGATAATTAATGAAGTAATTTTTTCTTTTTATTGTTGGAAGAAAGTTTGTGATTCACTAGTCCAAATGCATAGGGGCGTATCAGGATACAGTGGGTGTCCAGTCCCTGCGAAGGACTCAGAACCAAAGGTCATAATCTGAAAGTAGGGCTTTTAAACCCGAAATGAAGAAAAACATTTCCATAACCAAAGGATAGTACACTCTTCAAAATTCATTGCAACTATCACTTCTTCTCTTATGTCTTTCTTTTCTTTTCAAGGTGGTTGGGTTCAGTTTGAGTCTGTGATTTGCAGTTCAAACTACAGTTCTTCGCAAGCAGTGGGTTTTCAGACTGGCTGTGTGACCTGGTTCTTCACTATCTCCAAGAATGTTCTGGAAGAACTTGGTGGAGAGAGGGAACCTTTCTGAGATACTGAAGTGCTGGATAAAGGTCTCCTTGGGTGCTTTTGCTATTTGCTTGCATGGTGGAGGGGTGGGGGGTGTTGTGCTTCTACCGGCAGAAGTGGAGGAAGGAGAGAGTCGATTCTTCTGCTGTTGGTTGTGCATGGGAGAGGGGAGGGGCTTTGAGGTTTTGAAGTTTCCATCACTTATTCTGTGGGGTTTCCTGTTTCATGAATGTCTGTGAAAAGTAAGAATTTCAGGTTGTATACTGTATACATTCTCTGATATTTAATCGAACCATTGAAACTAGTTTACTCTGCCAACCCCTTCCAAACTCATTGTCTCTGCCACCAAGAAAGACAAGAGTAATAGAAATATTTCAATATTCTTCCTGCCCCCACCCTTTGACTCCTTCCAAATCACATACTATCCTGACTTGGAAAATATTGGCATTCTTTTATCATTGTTGAATGTAAGTCCTGAATCTCCCATCTCAACAACATGGGAACAATGGCTGTTGAAGAAGGTGACTCACCATCATTTCCTTAAGGCAATTTGAGATGGGCGATAAATGCCAATAACATTCTGAAAGTTGGCTGAGTTTAAGAAAAGGATCCTGGGAGGGACTTTCTGTGACTGCTGACTCTACAAAAGTTGGTCATTGTCTGAGGATAAAGAAGCGAGGAAAAAAAACTCATTGGTTTAGAATACCGATCCAATCTATGTTACAGAATATATCAAGGCAGGTTTTTGAGCTGAAAAAGAATCATGCGATATGGTTGAAATATAGTGTGAAATGTGATGGAACAGAATTGAGGAGCTTATAATGTAGCCCTTGTTCTTGTGCTCATAAAATGACACAGGAGGGTAGAAAGATACAGCATTTTCAGAGGGAGTTCCGGCACTCAGACTTGATGAAAGAATAACAACCTACATTCAGTGGCCAATTTATTAGGTACCTCCTGTAACAAATAAAGTGTATGTTTGTGATGTTATGCTGCTATAGCCATCCACTTCAAGGTTTGACATGTTGTGCATTCAGAGATGTTCTTCTGCAAACCACTGTTGTAATGCATGGTTATTTGAGTTACTGTCGCCTTTCTGTCAGCTCGAACCAGTCTGGACATTCCTCACTGACCTCTCTCATTAACCAGGCCACTCACTGGATGTTTTTTTTTGTTTTGTGCATCATTCTCTGTAAATTCTAGAAATTGTGCACGAAAATCTCAAGAAATCAGCAGTTTCTGAGATACTCAAACTTCCTAGTCCGGCACCAACAATCGTTTCATGGTCAAAGGCATTTAGATCACATTTCTTTTCCATTCTAATGTTTGATCAGAAGAACAGCTGACCGTTTTGACCACATTTGCATTATTCATGCATTGAATTGCTGCCACATGATTAGCTGATTAGATATTTATATAAATGAGCACATGTATAGGTATACCTAGTAAAGTGGCCACTGAGTGTATTTCCAATAAGGATAGTATATGACTTGGAGTGGTGATAGTGTTTCAATATGCCAGTTTCCCCAAGTCCTTTTTGGTGATAGAGATCACAGATTTGTGAGGAGCTTCTGGTGTGGCCTAGATGAGCAGCTCCAATGCATTCTGTAAACCATTGATGCCCTGATAGCCTGCATCTATGGTGTATACTGATGCAGGGAATAAGTATTTATGGTAGTGGATGGGGCATCGGTCTGCTTTGTCATCAATGTTGTTGGTCCTGTTAAAAGTTGTTAGAGCTATACTCATCTAAGCAAGTGGAGATTATTCAATCACACTCATGCTTTTCGATTTTTAATTGGCAGAAAGGCTTTGAGATGTCAAAGGTGAGTCACCTGCATTAGATATTCAATTTCTGTCCTGCTCTTGTAGCTACAGAATTGATGTGGTTGGTTCAGTGAGCATCTGGTCAATGGTCATCTGCCCCCAGGATGACAAACTTGTAACGTCATTGAACATTAGGGGTAGGTGATTGGACTCTCACTTGTTGTGGCATTAGCCAGTCTATTCTTGCAGAATGCAGGTATAGACCAGTTTATTTCCCGAGGAGTTGCAAATGGAGTTGAATATTGTGCATTTATCAATCCCAAAACAAGACAAGGATGATTGAAGCTATAGCCTGTATGTCATCTACTTGCACATAAACCCAATACTGCTTCTATAAGCAATGGGTCTATTCAGAATCTTTCAATACTAGAAGATTTCAGAAGTATCTTTTTACTTTTCTGGGATAGATAGATCTAATAATACTGGAACAGCATGGATACAAAATTGGTTCAGGAGCCTTTTTTTTTAAGATGATGGAAGTAAAAAGTGGGTGATTCTTGGGAACTGGCATTGAGATCACTGCTATTTTCAATCTACTCTATGTGAACATACAGGGCATAATTTCAAAATCTAATTGATATTGGACTCAATATGCAATAAACAATGTGGCCATGAGCAACAAAAATTTGGATAATATAAACAGGCTGGTAAAATGCCAATAGGTTTTTACCATAAATAAATATTGAGTTACACATGCAGGAAACAGAATTTTGAAGTGGCCATGTGAATTAAAATTTAGAAAGGCTTCTGAGAGTGCATTATCAATAGCAGATCTGCAAAAGGTAAGTCACTCATTGAAATGTGTGTTCAAAGAACTCGCCATTGACAGTAAGTACCAGTTCATTGGCTTAATTTTCCAGTTCTATCTAAAGCAAATCCAGCAGTGGATATCATCCAAACAATGTGACATGTGAAGGCTAATATGGTGATCCAGCAAGCTGGTGATGCGACTACTTTAGCAGGCTCTTGGCCTACTTTATAAAAGTAAACACCGTTTATTTGGAAACTTTTGTATTTTAATGATATTCCGGAGGCAAGTTTTGGGAAAAAATTGTGGGTATGAGAACGAAAGATATAAAATCAGATAAGCAAAAGGAATTACAGCTAGCTAACTGATATTAGATATATAAGAAAGGAGCAAGGTGTGGTAAACCATGTATACCCGTCTGGACACGCCCCTCTGCAGACTGCTCCTGTGGCTCCTCCCACAGACCACTGGATAAAGGTGATTGAGGCACTGCTCCTCCGTCACTCATTCAACATGGTCGTGCTCCTTTTCACTGTTAATAAAAGCCTATCGTTATTTACTCTACTTCCAGTCTCCTAGAGTTATTGATAGTGCATCACAAGGTAAGAGGAGTCTCGCTTTTATTGAAATGTTAGAAGGAGGAATGTCAAAGAGCAAATAGAAATGCATATAATTATTTAATAGCTTTCATGGTCTCAGAGACTCTCAAAGCATAAGAAAAGTAATGATATTATTTAAAATTCAGAGCTAAAGTATCGGAAATACTGCAGCCATCTGTGTTCAACAAGTTTGAATACATAGCAGTGTAACATTGACCAGATAAGACATTAGTCAGGCCTCACTTGGAGTATTGTCAACAGTCTTTGGCCACATATCCCAGAAAGGATACGATGTGTCATTGGAGAGAGCCCAGAGGAGGTTCATGAGGATGATTCTGGAAATGAAGGGGTTAGTAAATGAGGAGTGTTTGGCAACTTTGTGCCTGTACACATTGGAATATAGAAGAATGCTGGGGGATCTCATTGAAACCTACCGAATGTTGAAAGGACTAGATAGGGTGGATAGACAATGTTTCCTGTGGTGGGGGTATTCAGAATTAGAGGGCACAGCCTCAAAATTGAGGGACAATGCTTTAGAACAGAGGTAAATAGGATTTGTTTTTTAAGCCAGAGAGTAGTAAATCTGTGGAATGCTTTGCACAGACTGTGGTGGAGACCAAGTCTGTACATATATTTAGGGCGAAAGTTGATCATTTCCTGATGGGCCAGGCATCAAAGGATATAGTGAGAAGACAGGTGTATGGGGTTAATTGGGATCCAGGATCAGCCATGATGTAATGGCAGAGTAGACTCGATGGGCTGAATGGTCTAATTCTCCTCCTATGTCCTGCGTGATGAGGGTCTTTAATAATGGACACTGCATTTCTGATTCACCATTCTTTGATGGTATTTTGGATACCACAGAGGCTAGTAGGCATAGTGGAGTAGACTAATTTTACAACATTCTGTAGCTTCTTATGATCCCCTGCAATAGCACCGCGCCCACACCAGACAGCGATGCAGCCTGTCTGAATGTTCTCCATGGTACATCTGTAGACATTTTTTAGGTGACAAACCAAATTTCCTCAAATTCCTAATGAAATATAGCTGCTGCCTTACCTTCTTTATAGTATTGAGAAATATACCTGAAATATAATCACTATATACTAGCTATTTACTATACTATGTAATCACTCCTATGTACTGAATATTATTATGTATTATTTTACTAGACACATTTTGCTATGTATTGTTTTACTAGATACCTTGTATTCTCTTAGCTACATACTGTGGCAGTTAAAGAACACCTGTTTAGCCAGCAGCACTATTAGCTGAAATGTACCCCATGTATTACACTCAGCCTTTGTTCAGTAAGCGATAACGGTGGCGGACAGGATGGTGCGAGCAAGAATGTAATGTGAGGGAGGTTGTCTGGAAAAAATAACCTTGGCCAGGAATAGGGCCCCAATGCGAACGGGTGAAAAATACTGGTGGCGCACCGAGAGCTAGGCAAGAGCGATTGATTGGTTAATATATAGATGATATGCAATTAAAAATTGATTGGGTATGCTGATGAAACCGAAATGTAATTGAGATAAGAAATTATTATAAAGAATGCTGTACACCGGAGCTCGGTGGGCTTTTGGTGGCAAGTTCATTGATTGCCTCAGCCTTTGTTTGCAAGTAAAGGTTTAAACTTCTTGAAGAATTGTCTGTGTCTCCAGGTTATTTCAAGTAATCACGACAATAGCTGCATCGATATGCTGGGATCAGGTTAGAGCCTGCAAGGTATTGACACCCAGGAACTTGAAATTGCTAACTCTTTCACTTCTGATCCCTCAATGAGGATTGGTCCATGTTCCTTCATCTTACCCTTTCTGAAGTCCACAATCAGCTCTTTGGTCTTATTGACGTTGAGTGCCAGGTTGTTGCTGCAACACCACTCAACTAGCTGGCATATCTCACTCCTGTATGCCCTCTCATCTCTGTTCAAGATCCTACCAACAATGGTTGTATCATTCGTAAATTTATATATGGATTTTGAGCTATACATAGCTACACAGTCATGAGTATAGAGAGAGTAGAGCAGTGGAGTAAGCACACATCCCTGCGGTGCACCAGTGTTAATCGTCAGCAGTGAGGAGATGTTTTTACTTACCCGCACAGATTGTGGTCTTCTGGTTAGGAAGTAGAGGTTCCAGTTGCAGAGGGAGGTACAGAGGCACAGGTTCTATAGGTTTTTAATCAGGACTGTAGGAATGATGGTGTTAAATATGAGCTGTGAACAGCATCCTGACATAGGTGTTTGTATTATCCAGGAGATCTAAGAGCATGTGGAGTCATTGAGATTGTCTCTGCTGTAGCCCTATTATAGCAATAGGCAAATTTCAGTTGGTCCAGGTCCTTGCTGAGGCAGTTCATTCTAGCCATGAACTCTAAGGTATACCTCTAAGGTGATCCCTCAGCTCCAGGGTAAAACAAACCTATTCAGTCTCTCTTTATAACTCAAATGCTCAGTCCTGATCACACGTTTAATTTTTTTCTACCCCCTTTCCTGCTTATTGACATCCTTCCAATTGCTTGAAAGTACGACAAACATGGTCTCATGAACACCTTGCTCAGTTGTAACACTAAGACCCAACTCTTACACTCAGTGCTCTAACTGTTGAAAGCAAGCATGCCCACTGCCTTCTTCACCACCTGCCCACCTGTGTGACACAACATTCAAAGGCCTATACACTTAGACCTCTTAGTTTCTCTGTTCTCCAACACTTCTCTTGGCCCTTCTCTCTACTGTGCAAGTCCTGCCCTAGTATAACTTCACAAAATGTAACCCTTCACATTTGTCCAAGTTAAATTCCATTTGTCATTCCTTGGTCTATTTTCCCAGTTGATCTAGAACCCTTTGTGATCTAAGGTAACTTCCTTCACTGCCCACTATACCCCCAAGTTCTGCAAACTTACTACTCAAGCCAAAAACATTCCCATCCATATTTTTACTACAGATAACAAACAACAATGGACCCAATACTGATCCCTGCAGTGTTGCAGTAGTCACAATAATCACTGATCACAGGCCTCACATTTGAAAATAACCTTACCCTACCTCTGACTCCTACCACCAAGCCAATTTTGCATCCAATTGGTTAGCTCACTCTGGATCGTATATGATCTAACCTTCCTGACCAGATACCATGCCAGACCTATCAAAGGCCTTGCTAAAGTCCATGTAAACATAGAAAACCTACAGCACAAAACATGCCCTTCGGCCCCCAAAGCTATGCCGAACATGTCCTTAGAAATACCTAGGGTTGCCCATAGCCCTGTATTTTTCTCAGCTCCTTGTATCTATCCAGGAGTCTCTTAAAAGACCCTATCATTTCTGCCTCCGCCACTGCCATCGGCAGCCCATTCCACGCACTCACCACTCTCTGCGTAAAAAAACTTACCCCTGACATCTCCTCTGTACCTACTTCCAAGCTCCTTAAAACTGTGCCCTCTCACACTAGCCATTTCAGCCCTGGGAAAAAGCCTCTGACTATCCACACGATCAATGCCTCTCATTATCTTATACACCTCTATCAGGTCACTTCTCATCCTCCGTTGCTCCAACGAGAAAAGGCTGAATTCACTCAACCTATTCTTATAAGGCATGCTCTCCATTCCAGGCAACGTCCTTGTAAATCTCCTCTGCACCCTTTCTATGGTTTCCACATCCTCCCTGTAGTGAGGCAACCAGAATTGAGCACAGTACTCCAAGTGGGATCTGACCAGGGTCCTATATAGCTGCAACATTACCTCTTGACTCTTAAACTCAGTCCCATGATTGATGAAGGCCAATGCACTATATGCCCTCTTAACCACAGAGTCAACTTGCGTAGCAACTTTCAGTGTCCAATGGACTCGGACCCCAAGATCCCTCTGATCCTCCAATGTAAGTAGCATGTACTGTCCCACCCTATCAATCCTCTTGGTCATTTCTGTAAAGAAAACTCAGTTATGATACACAATTTCCCACACACAAAGCCATGTTGAATGTCCTGGATCAAAGGTGGAATATCTCTTTGTATTGTACTGGAGAAGCAAGCTATTTACTTAAGCCAACATTAGTAATACTTAAGCCTGGAGAGTTTGGTCATGAGGATACCACGGAGGTGGGTAGTAGCTTGTTAGTAAAATGAGAACGCTCTATTTAAAGGTTAGAATAATCACTTTGGGTTTGATGATCTTTCCTCACAATTCATTTCTTATATTCATAGACTGCTGAAAGATAATGCTCAAAGTGCATTTGGTTTAAACCATTTTCAGCATTTACTTACACTGTAGCCTATCTGACCATAACCCCTGCATGTTGTATGTTATTGAGAAATACAAGAGCAGCAATGGTATGGAATCACTATTTAGTTCTATTCACTAGGCTGCGTATCAAGTAGTTTCTTTACCATTCATCATGCTTCTTGAAGCACTGCAAGGGAAATTAGAGACTGTCATGGAAGGAATGTTGTGAGGCATTTCTGGGACAATGTAATTTTCACCATATGGTACTGGATAGCAAGCCCACTAAAAAAATCCCAGACTAAAGAACTTAATAAAAAATGTTGTTCCTGTGATTTTAAGCTTAAATTTATATCTTACTAATAATAGTCACAGAGTAATACAGCTTGGAAACAGGCCTTTCGGCCCAACTTGTCCATGCTGACCAAGATGCCCATCTAATCTAAGTCCAATGTCACAATGTTTTGTCTATTTCCCTCTAAACCTTTCCTATCCATATACCTGTCCAACTGTCTTTTAAATATTGCTATTGTATCTACCTCAACCACTAACTTCGATAGCTCATTCCACGTACACCACACTCTGCAAGAAGAAGTTGCCTCCCAAGTTTTTTTTTTAATTTTCCTGTCATCTTACATTCATGCCCTCTAGGTTTTGATTCTCCTTCCCTGGGAAAAAAAAGACTGTGTACATTCAAAGTAACTTTGTGCCTCATTATTTTATATACCCATATAGAGTCACCTCTCAGACTTCTACACTCCACTGAATAAACTCTAGCCCGCCTTACCTGTCTCTGTAACTCAGTCCTGGCAACATTCCCATAAATCTTCTTTACACTCTTTCCTATAACAAGGTAACTACTATTGTACATATTACTCTAGATGTGCCTCACCAATGTCTTGTACAATTCCTTTAGAAGATGGTGATAGGTCTTCTCCATCACCTGCTTGTTTCCTTATGATAATGGTACGCATTGTGATATTAGATTGGAAATAACTGACATATTGTTGTCATGTCTCCGTCAAGATAATGCATAACTTAAAAGATATCTGAAACCTTTAGACCAAAAAATTCGAGTACATCCTAATGTTCCTATCGCCTAAAGCTCAACCCAAACTTTTCACCTTTTTTCCTGCTGTGTTTTCAGCTGGAGCTAAAGAAATAACACTCAATATGTGAACATAGAGATGAACATTGCCATGATGTAAAATCTGCACCAGTTCCGTGGCTGCCATCATTACCAGTTCATGGTGAGACAGGATCTGAATCATACTTGAAGAATATGAGATGATTGTAGCTGACCCCGAATTCTCATCCTGGGACAATACTGGCCTCTTGCCAAGAAGCATCTTCAGAAACCTTTCTGATGATTTTTCTGGATACAGAATGTTGATGGTGCAAAATCAGATTTGTACCAACACTGTCCAACAAAAATTTGGTCAGAGATTCAATCACTGAACCATATAAATGTTGCACCACATTATGACACATTTACATAATTCACAGAAAGTATAAATATTTCATTAATAAAAGATGCACTAATGCACACTGCAGCCTCATGTTTGAATATGCATACCATAGATGGACTGAAGCACTGTTTAGGATATCATCAGCTGTCTCATAGAGATCAGTATGCAATTTTAACATCCACTTATTCTGCCCTAGCTATACAAAAGAAGATGATTACTTTGCTTTTTAGAAGTGAACGCTGATTGGCTCTCAGATTGCAACAATTGGCTTCATTGGGTGGGAAGCACTTTGAGACATTCTGAAAGGTTTGTGAAAGGCAAGAATCTTTCCTTTTTCAGTAATATATTTTAAACGTATCAGATGTGTCTTCTGCTACATACCTAGATATTCTTAGCAACAGTTAAAATTACACTATGATCCCAAAGCCATCTCAAGTGCACATGTAAGGAATTCTTCTCTGATAGTCATTGACTTGGCTTTTAATTTATGTTTAGTCAGATGATCAGCTAGCGAAGTTAAGATCCACCTTGGATGAATCTGAATGCAATTAAATAGATAGCTTTAAAATGAATTGGAGAAAATACTATAAGTCAGTGTTCTTAAGGGAATGTAAACAGTTTTGAGTGAATTAATCAATCGTGATACATGTTGGGACCAACGACATAGGCAGGAAGAGGGATGAAGTCCTGAAGTGTGAGTTTCGGGAACTAGGCAGAAGGCTGAAGAACAGGACCTCAAGGGTGGCGTTCTCAGGATTGCTGCCAGTACTACGTGATAGTGGTGGTAAGAATTGGAGGAGATGGCAGTTGAATGCGTGGCTGAGGAGTTGGTGCAGGGGGCAGGGTTTTAGATTTTTGGACCATTGGGATCTCTTCTGGGGAAGGTGGGACCTGTACAGATTGGATGGGTTGCACCTGAACTCGAGGGGGAGCAATATCCTTGCTGGTAGGTTTGCTAGCATGGTTCGGGAGGGTTTGAACTAATTTGCAAGGGGGATGGGACCCAGAGCGATAGAGCAGTGAAAGAAGTGCATGGGGTAAAGCCAGATGTAACATATAGAGAGGCTTTGAGGAAAGAGCAGCAGAATAAAGGGCATAAAGGTAGTAAGGTAGAAGAGCTAAAGTGTGTGTACTTCAATGCAAGAAGCATCATAACAAAGGTGATGAACTGAGAGCTTGGATACATACATCGAATTATGATGTAGTAGCCATTACGGAGACTTGGCTGGCACCAGGGCAGGAATGGATTCTCAATATTCCTGGATTTCAGTGCTTTAAAAGGGATAGAGAGGGGGGGAAAGGGGAGGAGGGGTGGCATTACTGGTCAGGGATACTATTACAGCTGCAGAAAGGGTGGGTAATGTAGCAGGATCCCCTTTTGAGTCAGTATGGGTGGAAGTCAGGAACAGGAAGGGAGCAGTTACTCTACTGGGGGTATTCTATAAGCCCCCTGGTAGCAGCAGAGATACCGAGGAGCAGATTGGGAGGCAGATTTTGGAAAGGTGCAAAAATGACAGGGTTGTTATCATGGGTGACTTTAACTACCCTAATATTGATTGGCACTTGATTAGTTCCAAGGGTTTAGATGGGGCAGAGTTTGTTAAGTGTGTCCAGGATGGATTCCTGTCACAGTATGTTGACAGACTGATGGGGCATACTAGATCTAGTATTAGGTAACAAACTGGATCAGGTCACAGATTTGTCAGTGGGTGAGCATCTGGGGGACAGTGATCACCGCTCCCTGATCTTTAGCATTATCATGGAAAAGGATAGAATCAGACAGGATAGGAAAATTTTTAATTGGGGAAGGCAAATTATGAGGCTATAAGGCTAGAACTTGTGGGTGTGAATTGGGATGATGTTTTTGCAGGGAAATGTATTATAGACATGTGGTCGATGTTTAAGGATCTCTTGCAGGATGTGAGGGATAAATTTGTCCCGGTGAGGAAGATAAAGAATGGTAGGGTGAAGGAACCATGGATGACAAGTGAAGTGGAAAATCTAGTCAGGTGGAAGAAGACAGCATACATGAGGTTTAGGAAGCAAGGATCAGATGGGTCTATTGAGGAATATAGGGTAGCAAGAAAGGAGCTTAAGAAGGGGCTGAGAAGAGCAAGAAGGGGGCATGAGAAGGCCTTGGTGAGTAGAGTAAAGGAAAACCCCAAGGCATTCTTCAATTATGTGAAGAACAAAAGGATGACAGGAGTGAAGGTAGGACCGATTAGAGATAAAAGTGGGAAGATGTGCCTGGAGGCTGTGGAAGTGAGCAAGGTCCTCAATGAACACTTCTCTTCAGTATTCACCACTGAGAGGGAACTTGATGACGGTGAGGACAATATGAGTGAGGTTGATGTTCTGGAGCATGTTGGTATTAAGAAAGAGGAGGTGTTGGAGTTGTTAAAATATATTAGGATGGATAAGTCCCCGGGGCCTGATGGAATATTCCCCAGGCTGCTCCATGAGACAAGGGAAGAGATTGCTGAACCTCTGGCTAGGATCTTTATGTCCTCGTTGTCCACAGGAATGGTACTGGAGGATTGGAGGGAGGCGAATGTTGTCCCCTTGTTCAAAAAAGGTAGTAGGGATAGTCCAGGTAATCATAGACCAGTGAGCCTTACGTCTGTGGTGGGAAGGCTGTTGGAAAAGATTCTCAGAGACAGAATCTGTGGGCATTTAGAGAATCATGGTCTGATCAGGGACAGTCAGCATGGTTTTGTGAAGGGCAGATCGTTCCTAACAAGCCTGATAAGAGTTCTTTGAGGAGGTGACCTGGCATATAGATGAGGGTAGTGGAGTGGATGTGATCTACATGGATTTTCAGTAAGGCATTTGACAAGGTTCCACACGGTAGGCTTATTCAGAAAGTCAGAAGGCATGGGATCCAGGGAAGTTTGGCCAGGTGGATTCAGAATTGGCTTGCCTGTAGAAGGCAGAGGGTCATGGTGGAGGGAGTACATTAAGATTGGAGGGTTGTGACTAGTGGTGTCCCACAAGGATCTGTTCTGGTACCTCTACTTTTTGTGATTTTTATTAACGACCTGGATGTCGGGTTAGAAGGGTGGGTTGGCAAGTTTGCAGATGACACAAAGGTTGGTGGTGTTGTAGATAGTCTAGACGATTGTCAAAGATTGCAGAGAGACATTGATAGGACACAGAAGTGGGCTGAGAAGTGGCAGATGGAGTTCAACCTGGAGAAGTGTGAAGTGGTACACTTTGGAAGGACAAACTCCAAGGCAGAGTATAAAGTAAATGGCAGGATAGTTGGTAGTGTGGAGGAGCAGAGGGATTTGGGAGTACCTGTCCACAGATCCCTGAAAGTTGCCTCACAGGTAGATAGGGTAGTTAAGAAAGCTTATGGGGTGTTAGCTTTCATAAGTCGAGGGATAGAGTTTAAGAGACGCAATGTAATGATGCAGTTCTATAAAACTCTAGTTAGGCCACATTTGGAGTACTGTGTCCAGTTTTGGTCACCTCAGTATAGGAAGGATGTGGAAGCATTGGAAAGGGTATAGAGGAGATTTACCAGGATGCTGCCTGGTTTAGAGAGTATGCATTATGATCAGAGATTAAGGGAGCTAGGGATTTACTCTTTGGAGAGAAGGAGGATGAGAGGAGACATGATAGAGGTGTACAAGATATTAAGAGGAATAGACAGAGTGGACAGCCAGCACCTTTTCCCCAGGGCACCACTGCTCTGTACAAGAGGACATGGCTTTAAGGTAAGGGGTGGTAAGTTCAAGGGGGATATTAGAGGAAGGTTTTTCATTCAGAGAGTGGTTGGTGTGTGGAATGAACTTCCTGAGTCAATGGTGGAGGCAGATACACCAGTGAAGTTTAAAAGACTACTAGACAGATATATGGAGGAATTTAAGGTAGGGGGTTATATGGGAGGCAGGGTTTGAGGGTCGGCACAACATTGTGGGCCGAAGGGCCTGTACTGTGCTGTACTGTTCTATGTTCTAACTGTTGTTAATAAGTGGTGTCAAGTTGCAAAATTAAAGAGTACTGCTATATTATTGTTCTAATCCTGTGACAGAATTAAACTTCAGATATTTAATACCATACATGTGCTTAAGTTTTATGGCAAACTGAGCAGAATGAATAATTCCTACTGGGAGGGCCTGAATTCAAAAGATAATAAGCTCCAGGAGCCACTGAAGTTGAATGTGCAGCCAACAGAATCCACAGTGTTACAAGAAAGCTCCATTCATTGCAAAGTGCTTTGAGATATCTTGACATTAAAGTGTTACATTACTATACATCTGTCTTGGTTTTAGATTACTGCTGATGGAAAAGGAATGCTGAAGTACTTCTTGGCACTTGTGGATGCTTGTGATATTTTAAACACTATGGATGGAATTACTAAAGAAACCATCTATCTTTTATGATTGCCTCACATGTCCAGATTGGCTTTTTAAAAGGAAGAATATTTTCTGTTCAATTTTACATGCATAATTTGCTTTCTTCTACTTCACTTACTACAATTTATTTAAAATGTATTTAAATCTGGACCAATCATATTATTCTTCTTTCTTGCAATCTGGCATTTCTTATAATGGAACTTTCTCAAACCTATAGTAACTTGTTCGGTCTTGTTCATTAAGCTTTTGTTCACTTCTTTCTTCTCTTAACATCCATCTTCTAATCTAAACGATGTCTCTTGGAAGCAGCCAGAGCTATTTTACCTTGTCATCGGTTCTGTCACTGACATTATTGTTCCTGAAGAGAGTTAAAGGATGTTACCAACAGGAAGGCAGACACTGTCAGTCCTAGTTTCCTTTATTCCTTGAGCAGATCCTTATAATAGATACTGCCAGCTAAATTAACTAAACATGGCTATTACTGATCCTCTTGCTCCAGATATAAAGAGTGTTGGTTTTCATCTCCTCTAGATAAATTGTAAAGAATGGCTATCTCGATATCAATATGTGAGACATAGTCAACAAAAACATGATGCCTGCTGCCATTGTGGACTGAGTTAAAGTCTTTGATATTGAGTGTTACTCTTCCTTCTTCATGCTTCAAGATTGTTTAGTGTAAAGGAGAACAAAATGTTTGTTGCTCCAGATCCAAAGCAGATTAAAAAAAAACAATAAGCATAAAATCCACAATAAAGAAACAAAGCAAATGCACTATAAGTATGAATATTAAAGCAATCCTATAAAACACAATATACAAGTAACTGTTGTATATATCGACTGACTCCATGAACATACACTCCATGTGTATGTAGTGGTGGTGGGGCGGGTTAGTGAGTAGAGATACTGGTTAGCCTGATGGCTGTTTTTGAGTCTGGTGGTCCTGGTGTGGATGCTGTTTAGCCTCTTCTCTGATGGGACAAACAGTCCATTAGCAGTGTGGGTGAGATCCTTCATGATATTGCAGGCCTTTTTCTGCCACCTTTCTGTATATATGCCCTTGATGGCGGGTAGGCTGATGTCGGTAATGTGGCGGGCAGTTTTAACTACCTATTGTAGAGTTCTCCTGTCAACCGAGTGCAGTATCTGTACCATGCAGTGAAGCAGCATTTTAAGGATGCTCTCCACTGTGTCAGGGTACGTAGGCGAGTCTTGACTCAAACTCAGAGCAGCAGAGTCTGTGTGAGCAATCATATTAATAATAAACCGCAAAATAACAAGCCACAGGGGGGCCACAAAGCAAGATAAATAGATACTCAACATAACAAGGCAACAAGATAAAAACCGAAGGCTAGGAGCAACTGGTTGAGGCTGGCTGGTTCTTTGAGTGAACAAGGACTGTGAGTGAAAGCTGGGTTCAAATAGGCTGTAGGTGGTGAGTCAGAAGCGAGTGGCAGGTGACTCCTGTTAGCTGGGTGGAAACTGGGAGGTGCCTGCCAGTATAGGCTTGACGGGAGACCTTCCCCCCCCCCCCAAGAATGGCCTAGGATGATCCAATGGATTCAATGGAACTCCATTGAACTTGGATGGCATCAGAGACCTCTCCTCTGGGCTGTACCCTTCCCAGTCAACCAGATGCTGCACACCCCATCCACGATGACGTGGATGCATCAATGAATGAGCCATGTATACTGGACCACATCCCACCACTCTAGGTTCCAGAGGTGCAGCTGGGTTGAGGGGTCTGTGGGCAATGGGCTTGAGACAGGACACATTGAAGATAGTGTGATCCTGAGGAGTGGAGGCAGCTGGAGATGGTAAGTGGACTGGATTGGTGCAATTGGTGATCTTGAAGGGAGCAATGAACTGGGGCGAGAGATTGCAGGAGTCGGTACGCAGGGGTAGATCTCAGGTGGCAGCCAATCATGGACCCCAGCCCAGAGTTGTCCAGCTGGGCGCTGCTGGTGGTTGGCTTGGTGCCAGTAGACGCGGACAGTAGCTACGATAATCCGGTGCCCTTTTCCAAGCATTCCAGCAGCTGCAAATCAGGGCCCTGGCAAACAGGCCATCTACCGTTGTTCCTCTTTGGGGAACAGTGGGGCTTAGTAGCTATGAAGCACTTCAAAGGGTGACATACCCGTAACAGATGTGGTGTGTAGAATGCCCAGAACAGGTACCATTTCCAAATAGAAGGGTTAGAGGTGGCGAAACATTGCATAAACTTCTCAACTTACCAATTGGTTCTTTCTGACTGTCCACTGGTCTATGGCTGATAGCCAGAGGACACACTCACTGAGATGCGAAGGTTTGCTGGAAGTGGGAAACGAATTGTGGGCCCCAGTTCTATGCAATATCCTGATGGAAACCATGGTGGCAAGCTACATATTGGAGAACCAGGTCTGCCACCTCAACAGTTGACAGACGTTTGGGAGGGCAATGAACTGCTCCTCCTTGGAGCACCAGTCCACCACTGTCATGATTACCATGAGCACATTGGAAGGAGGCAGACCTGAGATGAAATCCATGGCGATTCGGGACCACGGGTGTTGAGAGACTGGTAGAGCTCAGAGGGCCGCTGGTTGGAGGAACTGGACTGGGCATATGGAGGACGGGCAATGATGAACTGTCAGACATCTTTGATCGTATTGGAGCACCAGAACAGGAATCACAGAAAACCCAGGGTTCATCATGCTCCTGGATGGCTGGAGAGGGGTGAGGAGTGGGCCCACTGGAGTGCCACAGAACACACGGCCACATGCACTTGTCAGGTGTGTCAGCCGGAGCAGGCTCGTGCTGTAGGGCCTGCCAGATCTGGCTCCCAACAGACTGTCGGCTTTCACAGTGTGCTCAGTACACTGCTGTTCACTCCGCTGACTCATGACCGTGCTGTAACACACAACTCGAACCACATCATCAAGTTTGTTGATGACACGACCATGGTGGGTATCATCAGCAAGAACAAGTCAGCTTACAGAGAGGAGGTGCAGCAGCTAATGGACTGGTGCAGAGCCAACAACCTGTCTCTGAATGTGAACATTGTTGACTTCAGGAGGGCACGGAGTGACCACTCCCCGCTGAGCATCGACGGCTCCTCGGTAGAGATAGTTAACAGCACCAAATTTCTTGGTGTTCACCTGGTCCCTCAACACCAGCTCCATAGCAAAGAAAGCCCAGCAGCGTCTCTACTTTTTGCGAAGCCTGAGGAAAGTCCATCTCCCACCCCCCATCCTCATCACATTCTACAGAGGTTGCATTGAGAGCATCCTGAGCAGCTGCATCACTGTCTGGTTCAGAAATTGCATCATCTCAGGTCGCAAGACCCTGCAGCGGATAGTGAGGTCAGCTGAGAAAATCATCAGGGTCTCTCTTCCCGGCATTACGGACATTTACACTACACGGTGCATCTGCAAAGCAAACAGCATTATGAAGGACCCCACGCACCCCCATACAAACTCTTCTCCCTCCTGACGTCTGGGAAAAAGCACCGAAGCATTCGGTCTCTCACGAGCAGACTATGTAACAGTTTCTTTCCCCCGAGCTATCAGACTCCTCAATACTCAGAGTCTGGTCTGACACCTTACTGCCCTATTGTCGTGTTCATTATTTATTGCAATGCCTGCATTGTTTTGTGCACTTTATGTAGTCCTGGGCAGGTCTGTAGTCTAGTGTAGTTTTTTTTTGTTTTTTTTATATTAGTTTTTCAAAACATTTTACAAATTAAAAACCCCAAATCCCAATGAGGAACATTAAAACAGTGCAAAATTAAGCATACAATAACAATATGCTACAAAGGAAGAGAATTTAGCAAAAAAAAAAGCACCTGAATTAAAGACAAGTAAGCTTACTGTCCTCCCCAAGCCCCACAACACAAGAAAAAACAACAGCAACTCCAGACCAAACACAACACAATATAGAGAGTGTAAGTCAGGACAGCCAAACTCCCAGACTGTGAATACACTCAGCCACAGAGGGTAATAATGCCTTCTAACAGAAAAAGTGTATTTTTTTTCTGAGTTGTTTTTTACGTAGTTCCGTCTAGTTTTTGTACTGTTTCATCTAACACCATGGTCCTGAAGAATGTTGTCTCATTTTTACTGTGTACTGTATCAGCAGTTATGGTCGAAATGACAATAAAAAGTGACTTGACTTGACTTGACTTGAAATAAAATGAAGTGAGGTATTTTATGCTTAATGAAACCTGTAACACATTTTATTGAATTCCAAAACCTTAGCACAAAGGTACGCTAAAACTCTTTATGTAATAACGTCATCACATCAGTCCAGCCTCTTAAAGCAAAACCCCAACTCAATTCGTCAGTGGTTGTGAATTATGTACATTTCTCCCAGTTACGTTACCCCACACAGGCCCCCACAGAATTCACTAAAACTAGCATTGTGAGCCTATCTGGAGGTCGGATGAGCTGCCCAGCTTGGGTCCTATGTTCCATGGGTGGAGGAACTGCAGCAGCCTCAGGTTCATCCAGAGGTGCGTTGACACCCTCAAGGTCACGTGGTGTTGGCAGGGGCATGGTAGTGGAATACCCCAGATCCTGGTGGGCGGTTTCAGGTGATCTATTGAAATACGTTCAGGTTTACTCCTCTTATCTATTATAAAAGTCATTTATCTTAAGACGGCCTAAGGGGATGTTGGTGTGTTTCATGGCAGACAGTAACAAACGAGGCAGAATATAGATCAACAGAAACCCAAGAGTGCTGTATGCCATGTTGGGAGGTAGGAATAGGTGAAAAGGAATCAAATTTACTAAGGAGGGTGGAACGTTGTTGGTAGGCTGACCAGGCAGTGGTGGTGTCAGGAATGAAATCACCTGGCTGCCTGTATACCAACTCTGCCACAGGCGACTGCAGGTCCTCTTTTGGAGCTGTTCTGAGTCCCAGCAGGACCCATGGGAGATGATCATGCCAACACTCATCCATTAAGGAAGCCCTCTGAGCAGCCTTTAAGGAACAGTGATACCACTTGCATAGGCCATTGTACTGTGGGTGATACACTATAGAGTGATGTATCCTAACACTCAGGTTCTGGTCCATCGCAGTCAAGGGGTCTGAAATTAATTGGGGACTGCAGTCAGAGGATGAACGCACGAGCCACGTCTGTGACCATCGTTGATAGAGGGTCAACCTCTGGCCATCTGGTGATACAATCCACCGTGTTCAGAAGGTGCATGAAACCATGGGGGGGCGGGGGAGGAAGAAGACCAACAAGGTCTACATTGATATGGTTAAACTGTCGCTCAGGGACCTCAAAAGGCACCAATGGCACCTGAACATGATTGTTAATCTTTGCCCACTGGCACTCCATGCAAGCTGCAGTCCAATTACACAAGTGTAATCGAGTTGTGCCAAATCAACCAAACTAGTGTAACCAGTGTTACTAATGTGCCGCAACTCTGAGGGGCCGAAGGGTACAAAGTCGCCCCCTCCTTTTCGAGAATCGCAAGATCGCTATTAATTCGGGTCTGGGACCCAGGAAATGAGAGAGAGGCGTCCAGAATACATAGGCTTGGAATGTGTCCTGGCCTCAGCAAGGCTGAACCATTGATAATGGCTATTGTCTCTTGGAGACGGAATTGTGTATTGAGTACTGTACTATTCATTGAAACCCTCAGGGAATGACCAGAGTGGGCTGGTTGAGGGATTGTATCATCCCAACCTGATTGACATCTGAGACCCCGTGAGTGAGGATAAAAGAGGGTCTGGGGAACACCCCTCAGACGCACCAGGAGAAACGTATGAGACCGGTGGGGACTTGTGTGTGTCCATCCTTGCCCGGATGACGAGTCTTCCATGGAACGGCCTCGCTAAAGGACGAATACGGATCAAGATCGGATAAAGGAAAGCCGGCAAGTTTCTAAAATCTGTCTCTCTCCAACCAAAGGCTGCAGCCTGAATGAACTGAGTGACTTTTATATTTCCATCAGACAATACATTATCCCCTAGACAACGATAGAGCTTATTTCTTATTGATTATTATTATACCCGCCCTTTTAGATTTAGTATTGACGACATATAGTATCTGTATGTTTGCATTGATATTATTTTTGTGTATTTTTACCAATAAATACTGTTAAAAATAGTACCATCAGACTTCAACAGACCTCTCTATCTTTGCTGGTAAGTGACCCGGTTACGGGGTTCGTAACACTAGTTTTTGTGAAGCCCTCCGGCCTAGATACGAAAGGCGTGTATGGAGTCAAAAACAGTCTGTCTCCAGTTTGCAGGCACAATGGGGTGAGGGCAACCAGTTGAGACATCGCACAGGAGAGAAACTCCACCTTCCCTGAACTTGTCAGCCAAGCGCAGGCCTATGACTCCTGTTCAGTAAGCCTGAACCTCTGGGTCAGTAACCTGGGCAGCTGCCGTGCCAGCATAATCAACCCCTACGTGTACAGTAGCAATGAGTGGCCGTGAGAGGCAATCAGCCACGGCATTATTTTCTTCCATGATATGTCATACATTCTTTGTGAACTCTGAAACATAGGCCAGGTGGTGTTGCTGCCGTGCAGGCTGTGGCTCTTTTATTTTGGCCATTGCATGCATGAGGGGTTTATGGGAGAAAATGAAAGTGGCAGACATCCAGACAGAGACCAAGAAGCTCACGGTCAAATATGCTGTACTTCCTTTTGGATTTGGAACTGCCGGCTGAAGAAGGCGAGTGGGTGCCACACACCTCCAACCAACTCTTCGTGCACAGCACCCACAGCATAGTCTGAAGCAGCGGTAGTAATGGCTATGGGTGTGTTTGGGAGCGAGTGCACCAGCAGGGTTGCAATAGAGAGAACTCATTTGGCAACATCGAAAGCCCTGGTCATGTCTGCTGACCAGTCAAGCACGTGATTAGGGGTATTGCCTTTAAGCACACTATACAGGGGGAATATATGTTCAGTGGCTCCTGTAATGAAGTGCTGATAGAAATTCACTATGCCTAAAAACTCCTGTAGTTTTTTAGTAGTGCAGGGCAGTGGGAAATCCATAATAGTGGCTACTTTTGATGGGAGGGGTTTCGTACTTTCTGTAGAGATTTGATGGCCAAGAAAGTCAATGGTTTACATGTCAAACTAGCATTTGGCAGGGTTAATAATCAACCCAGGTTGGCTAAGCACTTGAAAAAAGTGCGGAGGTGAGATACATGGGCAGATTTGGACACACTGATGACAAGTATGTCATCCAGGTAAACAAAAAGAAATCTCAGTCTTTTAATATAGAGTCCGTCAGCCATTGGAAAGTCTGTGCTGCATTTTTCAGTTCCAACTGCATGTGTAGAAATTCAGAGGCAATCAATATTTATCGTGTTCAGGCAGGTTTTCAAGCAGACAAACCATCCCACAGTTGTGAAATTGCTGAACAACACTACCACATAGTAGAACTTGGTGTTATTGGTGGAGATTTCTCACAGAGTGAACCGTGACATGAATGAACCAAGAAACGGCATTTTGCTCCCAAAACTCTGGCATTTTCAAAGCCACTGCATTGGCCAACATGTTCAATAACTCTGGAATCGTCCTGGAGCATCATGGTCACCAATATAAGTTTTTGCAAGTAAAACAAAGTGAGGCATTTTATGCTTAATGAAACCCATAACACATTTTATTGAATTCCAAAACCTAAATCTAAATGTGCGCTAAAAATCCTTACATAACAACATCATCACATCAGACCAGCTTCTTAAAGAGAAACTCCAGCTCAATGTCAGTGGTCGTGAATTATGTACATTTCTACCCTACAATCCCGTCCAGTTCTCACTGAGAGAGGATGGTCCTGGCATCCATGTAAGATGCACCCACCTCTACCACAAAAGGCCTGGAGGGATTTAGATGGTGGAGAATGGGAGCAGTGGTGAAGTATCTTTTGAGCTACTCTTGAGCACCATTATTTGCTGAGGGTGGTGTGAGAAGCAGTGGTTTGGCTGTAGTTCCTGTTGAAATGGTAGTAGAAGTTGGAGGAGGCCAAGAAGTGTTGTAGCTGTTTGAGGGAGCTTGGTCGGGTCCATTCAATAATGACACAAACTTTCTCTCTTTTTTAAAACTTTTTTTTATTGAGTTTTCAAACAATTACAGAAAGAAAAAGAAATGATGTAAAAAAAATATACCCTTCCCCCCCTCCCCTTACCCCTCCCCCCTAACATCCCTATAGAAAAAAAAAGAAAAAGAAAGAAAGAAAGAAAGAAAGAAAGAAAGAAAGAAAGAAAGAAAGAAAGAAAGAAAGAAAGAAAGAAAGAAAGAAAGAAAGAAAGAAAGAAAGAAAGAAAGAAAGAAAGAAAGAAAGAAAGAAAGAAAGAAAGAAAGAAAGAAAGAAAGAAAGAAAGAAAGAAAGAAAGAAAGAAAGAAAGAAAGAAAGAAAGAAAGAAAGAAAGAAAGAAAGAAAGAAAGAAAGAAAGAAAGAAAGAAAGAAAGAAAGAAAGAAAGAAAGAAAGAAAGAAAGAAAGAAAGAAAGAAAGAAAGAAAGAAAGAAAGAAAGAAAGAAAGAAAGAAAGAAAGAAAGAAAGAAAGAAAGAAAGAAAGAAAGAAAAAGGAGTGCCTGGATATCGGAAGATCCCCACATGCTCCATGGAGTTCGTAATAACTTTAGTATATATATTTATTTCTTTCCCCAAATAACCAATTATTTTATCTTCGGAGCACCTATATATTTAATCCTGTCTTTTGTAAATAAGGGCGCCAAATTTTCAAAAATGTTTCATATTTATCTCTTAAATTATAAGTAATTTTTTCAAGTGGAATACAGCTGTAAATTTCATTCTTCCAACGATCTATACTTAAGTATGCATCCGATTTCCAAGTAATTGCAATAGCCTTTTTTATAAATTCTTTCTGATATTTATTCAATTTGGATTTCGATTTTAACCCTTCAATATCACCTAATAAAAATTATATTGGATTATGTGGAAGTTGTGTTCCAATAATTTATTCCAATAAAACTCTTAAATTTGTCCAAAAAGGTTGAATTTTAGAACAAGACCAAGTAGAATGTAAAAAAGTACCGATTTCTTGGTTACATCAGAAACACTGATCGGATAAATTTGGGTTTAATTTATTTATTTTTGTGGTGTAATATATAATTGATGTAAAAAATTATATTGCACTAATCTTAACCGGAAATTTATTGTATTTGTCATACTATCAAGACATAGTCTTGACCAATTTGTTTCTTCAATTTTAATATTCAAGTCACTTTCCCATTTTTGTCTTGACTTATGGACTCCTTGTTTAATTGCCTGTTTTTGAATCAAGCTATACATACAAGAAATAATTTTTTTAGTCTTTCCTTTTTGAATTAAAGTTTCTATTTCATTAGATTTCGGCAATAACATTGTTTGACCTAATTTTTCCCTTAAATAAGCCCTTAATTGGAAGTAACAAAAAAGAGTGTTATTTGATACTTTATATTTATTCTTTAATTGATCAAATGACATTAATATACCTCCTTCAAAACAATCTCCTATATATCTAATCCCTTTTTGAAACCAATTATATAAAAGTTGATTATCCATTGTAAAAGGAATAAGTCTATTTTGAATTAAAGATCTCTTTGCTAATAAAGATTTCTTTGTCTCATCATCAACATTTATCTTATTCCATAAGTCAATCAAATGTTTTAATATAGGAGATTCTTTCTTTTCCCATATATAAAATCTTCTGGTGTATTTTCTCCTATTTTATCTAGTTCTATTCTAATCCATGCCGGTTTATCTTTATCAAAAAAAGATGCAATAAATCTAAGTTGATTTGCTTTATAATAATTCTTAAAATTTGGAAGTTGTAACCCTCCTAGATCAAATTTCCATGTCAATTTTTCCAACGATATTCTTGACATCTTACCTTTCCAAAGAAACTTCCTCACATATTTATTTAACTCTTAAAAAAACTTCTGGGGTAGTTGTTTTGGTAGTGATTGAAATAAGTATTGTAGTCTAGGGAATATATTCATTTTTATGGTATTTGCTCTACCTTCTAATGTTATTGGTAATACCATCCATTTATCGAGATCTTCTTGAATTTTTTTCAATAATGGTAAGTAATTTAATTTATATGAGTTCTTTATACCATTGTCAACTCCTATACCTAAATATTTTATACCATTTGCCAGCCATCTAAATTGAGTTATTAATTGACATTGACTATAATCTCCTTTAGTAAGAGGTAAATTTCACTTTTATCCCAATTTATTTTATACCCTGATATTTTCCCATATTCTTCTAATCTATAGGATAATTTATTCAACGAGTGCAATGGGTTTGTTAAATAAAGCAGAACATCATCAGCAAATAAATTAATCTTGTATTCTTCCTGATTAACTCTAAAACCCTTAATATCTGGGTCCATTCTAATTAACTCAGCTAATGGTTCTATTGCCAACACAAATAAAGCAGGTGATAATGGACAACCTTGCCTAGTTGACCTTGTTAACTGAAATGGTGTTGAAATTTGACCATTTGTCACTACTTTAGTTTTGGGATTAGTATTTAAGGTTTAAATCCATTTTATAAAAGATACTCCTAATCCATATTTTTCCAATACCTTAAATAAAAAATCCCATTCCAATCTATCAAATGCTTTTTCTGCATTTAAAGCAACTGCCACATTCATTTCCTCCCTCTTTTGCGCCAAATGAATTATACAAAATAACCAAGTTACATTATCTGCCGATTGTCTATTTTTAATAAATCCTGTTTGATCCATATGTACTAATTTTGGTAAGTATTTAGATAATCTTTTAGATAAGATCTTTGGTATTATTTTATAATCAGTGTTTAATAAAAAAAAATAGGTCTATAAGATGCTGGCTTTAAAAGTTCTCTATCTTTTTTTGGCAATACTATTAAAATAGCCGTCAAAAAAGATTCTGGAAGTTTATGCGTTCTTTCCGCTTGATGTATTAACTCCATAAAAGGAGGAATTAATAAATCTTTAAACTTTTTATAAAATTCAGGTGGAAAACCATCTTCTCCTGGAGATTTATTACTTTGAAGTGATCCTAGAGTTTCTTCAACCTCTTTCAATGTAAAAGGCACATCTAATCCCTTCTGTTCTTCCGAATTCAATTTTGGGAGAGTTATTTGTGATAAAAACCTTTCTATCTTGACATTACCATTTTGTGATTCTGATTTATACAATTCAGAATGAAAATTCTTTAAAATTTCATTAATTTCTAAAGGTTTATAAGTAATTTTATTTACTCTTGTTCGAATTGCATTTATTGTTTTAGAAGTCTGGTCTGTTTTTAACTGCCATGCAAGGACCTTATGTGATCTTTCACCTAGTTCATAATATCTCTGTTTAGATCTCATAATTGCTTTTTCTGTTTGAAATGTCTGAAGTGTATTATATTGTAACTTCTTATTAATAAGTTGTCTTCGTTTTTCTTCTGTCATATTTCTTTGAGATTCTTTTTCTAATTTTGTAATTTCTTTTTCCAATTGATCTAGTTCTATCATATATTCCTTCTTAATTTTAGAAGTATAACTTATTATCTGACCTCTCAAATATGCCTTCATTGCTTCCCACAATATAAATTTATCATCAACTGAATGTGAATTTGTATCTAAAAAGAACTGAATCTGCTTTTTCATAAAATCACAAAAATCTTGATGTTTTAGTAATATTGAATTAAATCTCCATCTATAAATTGATTCCTCTTTATCTGTCATTATCATTGTCATTATCAAAGGAGAATGATCTGACAATATTCTCGCTTTATATTCCATATTTTTCACTCTATCTTGAATATTCATTGATAGTAGGAAAAAATCTATCCTTGAATATGTTTTATGTCTATTTGAATAAAATAAATAATCTCTTTTTTTTGGATTAATTCTTCTCCATATATCAATCAAATTTAAATCTTTCATCAATGATAGAGTTAATTTTACAACTTTTGATTTTGTGACAACCTTTGTTGATCTATCTAAAACTGGATCTAGACAAAAGTTAAAATCTCCACCTGTTAATATTTTGTCATGTGCGTTAGCCAAATTCAAAAAGACCTCTTGTATAAATTTTACATCATTTTCATTTGGTGCATAAATATTCATAAGAGTCCATAGTTCTGAAAAAATTGACAATGTATAATTACATATCTCCCTGCTGAATCAATTAATACATTTTGTATTTTAATTGGTAAATTTTTATTAACCAAAATTGCGACTCCTCTCACCTTTGAATTAAATGAAGCTGCCATAACATTTCCATTCCAGTCTCTTTTTAATTTCTGATGTTCTATGTCTGTTAAATGTGTTTCTTGTAAAAAAGCTATATCTGTTTTCATTTTTTTAATATATGCTAAAATTCTTTTTCTTTTCACCGGTCCATTAAGCCCATTAACATTAAAACTTAAAAAATTCAGTAAATTTGTCATTATTTTTAATTATGTTACTCCAATCTATAATAATACCTAATCTTTCAACTTTCGTGGTATCTTGGGAAATCTTTTTTAAAATTCTCCATGTTGCTATGTGTGTCCCCACTGATCATCCAGGCAGAAAGATAGAAGAAAAATAGAGTATAAAGAAAAAAACAAAATACCCCCCTAACTAATGTTGTGAAAAAAAAACACATTACCCCCCTCTGTTGTATGGGTCATGGCGATCACCATGATTACACACGTGAATCCCGTAGTAATTGATCCAAAGCTCCCCAGCCCCCCCCCCCGCAAATAAAGAAGTATATATATAAGAAGAAAAAAATACTATTCTCAAATAGTATTTCTGAAATTTTGCTTTTCTCCCCTGTATCATCCTTAAATGTCCATCACTTCCATTCACTGTCTCTATCTTCATCTTTAATCCATTACGCTTGGAAATCTCTATGTGTAATTAGTGAGTAGATGGAATTTTTTGTGCGAATTCCTCCACTTCTCGATAATCGGTAAAAAATCTTCTTTTTCCCTCCTCCAAAAAAATTATCAGTGTTGCTGGGTGACGCATTATAAATTTATAACCCTTTTCCCATAAAACTTTTTTCACTGGGTTAAATTCCTTCTTTCTCTTCAAAAGGTTATAACTTATATCAGGATAAAAAAGAACTGCCTTCCCTGCTATCATCAATGGCCCATTTCTCTTTTTGGCACATTGGGCAGCCGCCTTCAGGATCTTTTCTTTATCTTGGTATCTTAAGCATTTTATCAAAATTGATCGTGGATTTTGATCAGCTTGAGGTCTTGACCTCAAGGCTCTATGAGCCCTTTCAATCTCAATTAGAGTTTCTCCTTCCATTTCCAATTTTTCAGGGATCCATTTTTGAAAAAAAATTATTGGATCTTCTCCTTCTATATCTTCTTTAAGTCCGACAATTTTAATACTATTTCGTCTACTAAATTTTTCAAGCTTATCAATTTTTTCCATAAATTGTTTTCCTTCTGATGTCCAGGCAGTAATATCATCTTCCATTTTATTCATTCTTTCAACCATGTCTTCCGTTGTAGTTTCCAAGTCTATAATTCTCTTTTCCATTTTTTCCTGTATTTTTGTCATTTTATCAAACACAATCTCCATATTTATCACTTTTTTGATTACTTTTAATGCGTTTAATTTTTCTAATTTACGCATTATTTGCATCAAAGTCTTTTCTATATTTCCAGAAAAACTTTTACCTCCATCTTCGTCTGATTTTTCCAGAGAATCTGACTCTCCCTCAGATTCACTTTCACTTTCGGTTGCAGTCATAACTGGGATTTGTAGTTCTGGTTGCTCTCGATTGTGCATGCTCCTTCCTTCACGTTTGCGCAGTTCTCGTTGGTCTTTTTCTTTAGAAATGGTCGATGTTGCCACAGTTTCCTGTTCTGTATCACCAGTGGTATAATGTACCTGAGCCCGCGGTTCTTTGGCAGAAGTGGGCCTTGATTCTGTTCCAACTTGCGTTGTCTTCACGGTAGTAGTTTTCTTCATCTTCTGTTTGTGAGGCATAACTTGAAACAATCCGGAGTAGTTTATAAGTAACTTTTAGAAAGTATTGACTAACTTTTCTTCACTTAAACTTTAATTTATTGATTTTTTATGGGAGAGCTGGGTTCCAGCGTCTCGATCCTACATCATCACGTGACGTCCCCCGACACACAAACTTTCTCTGAGTCCGTGGTTATGCCTTGGAGCAAAAGGATGTAACTCAGGAAGAAAATGACTGAGGTGTGGAATTGGCATTTCTCTAACTTTCAGTACAATTGGGTTTCAAGGAGACACTGAAGGACTGATCAGATGTGACAGATGTGGTCTTGGGGGTCCTTGGAGAAGATGAGGATGTTGTCAAGGTAGACAAACACATACCTGTGTAGTATGTCTTGGAGGGTCTTGTGAATGAAGGCTTGAAAAATAGCTGGACTGCTGGGAGGTCCAAAAGGCATCTCCAAGTATTCATACTGGGCAGTGGGCGTTATGAATGCTGTCTTCCGCTCACACCTCTGGCAGATGCGGATCAGGTTTTACACGCTCTCTGTAGATCCATTTTGTTGAAAATCTGGGCCCCGTGGAGTGGTTTGAATGTGCTATCCATCAAGGATAGTGGTTCTTAAAAGATGATTTTGTTGAGTCCACAGTTGTCAATGCAAGGACAAAGAACCACATCGTTCTCTTTGACAAAGAAGAATCCTGCACTGGCTGGGGACTGGGGTCAACTGTAGTGCTTCGACGATGTAGGAGGGGAGAGCTAGGACAGACAACCTCCGAGAGGAGTGGTGCCCAGGAGGATGTCAATCAGGCAGTCATGTTCCAGTCCAGCTCTCACTGAGAGAGGATGGCCCTGATGCCCATGTAAGATATACCCACCTCTTACTGTCTGTGAGGCTGCAAGGTGCTGGCTTCCCTTTGACTGAAGGCCAATGGGGATTTGGGAAGACTGAGGGTCTCCTCCATCTCCATGGATTTTTGGGGTGAAATCAGCTGAGGTTGCAGTAGGTGGGTCCCCAATTCAGCAGTGAACTAGATGACCAGACGAAGTGAGGGCTGTGAGTGGAGAGCCAGGGGTAACCCAAGATGAGAGGAAGGTTGGGTTAGTCGATCAGGAGGAATCAGATGGACTTGTAGTGTTCTCTGATGCTCAGGCTGTGTGCATGCTCTGACAATCCCAGACCACAAGGGATATCTGTCAATGGCCGTGATGTAGAAAGAGTGCATGATAGGCTCAGTATGGAGTCAAGTCCAAGCTGCACAAGCAAAGTCCCGTCCGGAAAGCTGCCTGCTGTGCTGGAATCCAGCAGAGCCTCCAGTGTGCATAGAGCCATCAAGGTGTGGAGGAGGACAGAGAGAATGAGACGGGCCATGGTGCCGGAATGAGGGGCCTTGGGGAGCTTAGCAGACAGAAGACCCTTGTCACTACCTGGTGGTGCCACAGGGGTTCTGAATTCCATAGTGTAATCCAGCACTGAGCATGAGCCTTGACACAGGTGAGGTATCTAAACCACAGCCTTGCTTCCACTTCCCAGTTGGTCAAAATCCTGGGCCTTTTCAGCAGTACTTGTTGCAGATGGTGGCTTAATGGCAGCCCAGGTCGGAGCTCGACCAGTCAAGAGAGAAACGACAAAGGAAATCCTTGCTCGGTCCGTAGAATACAGAGATGGCTGCAGCCTGAAATGGAAAATGGACTAGAGCAGGGTGTTGCGGCATCATGTTGGGGTACCAGAATCTGGGGCTTAAGAGAGGAGGTTGACTAGCGCAAACGAGACAGAGAGCTTGTTGAGAGTGGCGAGCAGCTGGTCAATGGCTTCCTTCTGCTTCTAGATTATGTACTTACGTCAGCAGATGACTTCCTTTAGGCAAACAACCGCAGCTGGGTCAATAGCTGGTTCACCCATCCTGTTAGGATATGTAGAGAAGGCTTGACCCAAACGCAGAGCAGCAGAGACGATTTAGCAGTGAGCAATAACTTTAATGATAAACTGCAAAATAACAAGCCACAGGAGGCACAAAACAAGAGAGAATGGATACTTAACACAACAAGGGAACTGAAGGCTAGGAGCAGCTGGCTGGTTTGATCTGTGAACAAGGACTGTGGATGAGAGGTGGGTTTAAATAGGCTGCAGGTGATGAGTTGGAAACAAGTGGCAGCTGATTCCTGATGGCTGGGTGAAGACTGAGAGGTGCATGCCTATACAGCCTGACACTCTGAGCATCTGTAGAAGTTCATGAGTATTGGCCTTCCTGATCATCCTAGCACAACTCAAGTGTTAAACATATGAAATATTCTTAGCTTACTGCACCAGAAAACTGCTTTCTCCATTGAAGATTAAACAGTGTCCTTCATTTGTCATGTTAGGACTGAGTTGAAAGCTGTCATGTTGGGCATTAAGATGATTCAATTTGTTTAACAGTGGAGATACGGGCCCAGAGCCTAGTCAGATGGTGATGTCTGCAAGTTTTCTGGCATTTTTCAAGAGCAGAAGCATATGACTGGTCTACATCAAAACACAATGCAAGTGCGTATCTAATGCCCTTTATCCTCTGTTAAAGTCATTTAAAGGCCACTAGTTAATATTTAAATTACAAGGCCACTTATGACCAAAATAATACTTGGAATTACCTTAAAACTCTCAGATTCATTGTAAATTAGGGGAGTTGTGCTTCTTATTGTTTTGAACGAGTTAAAAATAATTTGCAAAGGAATTATGGCTACAATGGTTTGTGAAGACAGCACAATGAATCAGCAGGGTTAAGCATATTTATAGGATTTTTATCTGTTGAATTTACTGTTATAACGAACAAGAAAAGGATTGCAACATTAACTCATCTTAACATTTGGATGTATCAGTAAGAAACCTTAATTTTGCTGAAAGAAGCATTTATGAGAGTACAGAGAATGGTTGGATATAATTGCTTACATTGATATTTTGAGCCAAGGCTTTATGCTTCATGGATTTTACAACCAAACAACTTAAGTTATTCTTTAACATACCACTTCAATCAGTAACTAGGCCAGAAGTTGACTTTAGGATTTCACTAAATGCATTTTGGGCTTTCGAAATGAAAACAAAAGAAGCCAGTACAGCATAAAATAGCCTTAGTGTGAGAATACGACTAGAGCCTAGTAATTACTGTTGATGATGGTGACAGATTTGATGGGGAGAAATTCATCTTTGATTGCATATTTGTAGTGCTGGTGACCAAAGAAACACTTCTCCCCAGAGAGTTTGAGTGGCATTTACTTGTCTGGTATTTTAACATACATTAATATCCCCAGTAGATTATCAAGTAAAGGAACATCAAATTATAAATTATGGACCCATCCATCACTACTGCTAACAGAAATTTCTAACTCTATATCTCCAGATCATATGTCATATTTCCTTTAAACAAATAATGCAACCAAACCAAATTTACCTCTCAGCTAAGACCATAAACTCACCATGGTGGGGAGATAAAGAGAAAGCAGATATACTTAGAGCATTAGTTGTGACAGCATTATAAGTGGGTAATTCTGCATTTAGCAGAAATATTACTCCCACATATGAAAAAACATTATTTCTCACTGCAATATGCAGCCAAAATACTTACTTTTATACTAATGTGTTTTGGAGCTGATGCACCATCAATAACTCTCAGAGACATGAGTCGAGATAGGCTTTTATTAGCTGGAAGAAAGCACATTCAGCAGCGTCAGCAACAAGAGACCACGACACAACGTCCTGGAGACTGAGAGAGGAGCCGTGCCTCCAATCACCTTTATACAGGGATCTGTGGGAGGAGCCACAGGAGCAGTCAGCCGGGGGGGGGGGGGGGGGGGGGGCGTGTCCAGACAGGTATATGTAGTTCACCACATTCACCCCCCCCCCATTTGAAAAGAGAGTCTCCATGGGGCGAAGTTTCTTACAAGTATATTTACAGGTTAAGTCTATCAGGTGGTCGAATCTGTCGCTGCGATCTACGTAGCACCAGCGCCGGTGGTGATTGCACCGGAGACGGTGGTTGTGCTGGTTCCGGACTGACTGGAGGTGTCAGCCTGTTAGGCGTCAGTGATCCCTCATGCATGTGCAGGGCACCCAGTATATGCGTGTGCAAGGCGCCCGGTATGGGAGTGTGGTGAGGAGTCTGTGTAGGGCTTGGTGTGCGCGATGTCAGGTGGGTATACACCTTGGTGGGTACGGGGTTCATATTCACCGTGGAGCGTTCAGGGTAGTGATCTGCTGCTCCTGCAGGCGCCAGGTCGCGGATGGAGACCATGTCCTTCCGCCCATCAGGTAAGACCACATAGGCATACTGGGGGTTTGCATGTAGTCGGTGAACCCTCTCGACCAGCGGGGAGTATTTATTGCTCCGCGCATGTTTCCGGAACAGCACCGGCCTTGGGGACATCAGCCAAGCCGGTAGGGTGGTCCCAGTGGCAGACTTCCTGGGAAAAGAAAAGAGGTGCTCATGAGGGGTGGCATTGGTGGACGTGTATAACAGGGAGCGGATGGAGTGGAGTGCCTTGGGGAGGACCTCCTGCCAGTGAGAGACTGGCAATCCCTTTGACCTAAGGGCTAAGAGTGTGGCCTTCCACACAGTGGCATTCTCCCTCTCCACCTGTCCATTCCCCCGGGGATTATAGCTCGTGGTCCTACTAGTAGCAATGCCCCTATCCAGCAGGTACTGGCGCAGCTCGTCACTCAAAAAGGAGGACCCTCTATCACTGTGGATATAGCAGGGATATTCGAACAGAGTGAAGAGCTGGCGCAGGGCTTTTATGACGGACGTGGCAGTGGTGTCGGGGCAGGGAATGGCAAGGGGGAACCGCGAGTACTCATCAATAATGTTGAGAAAGTAGACATTGCGGTCGGTGGAGGGAAGGGGGCCCTTAAAGTCAACACTCAGTCGCTCAAAGGGGCGGGTGACCTTGATAAGTTGCGCCTTTTCAGGACGGTAGAAGTGCAGTTTGCACTCAGCGCAGACTTGGCAGTCCCTGGTCATCGTCCTGATGTCACCCAGGGAGTAAGGCAGGTTCCGGGCTTTCACGAAATGGTAAAATCGGGTGATTCCCGGGTGGCAAAGATCTGCATGGAGGGCATATAGCTGGTCGAGCTGCGCGCTGGCACACGCTCCCCGGGATACGGCATCAGGGGGCTCATTGAGCCTTCCAGGCCGGTACAGGATATCATAGTTGTAGGTGGAGAGTTCTATTCTCCACCACAAAATTTTATCATTTTTGATTTTGCCCTGCTGTTGATTGCTGAACATGAACGCAACTGAGCGCTGGTCAGTCGGCAAGGTGAACCTTTTGCCAGTGAGATAGTGCCTCCAGTGTCTAATAGCTTCCACTATGGCCTGGGCTTCTTTCTCCACTGTGGAGTGCCAAATTTCAGGGCCTTGAAGGGTACGAGAGAAGAATGCTACCAGCCTGCCTGCCTGATTGAGGGTAACAGCCAGCGCGAAGTCGGAGGCGTCACTCTCTACTTGGAAGGGAATGGTCTCATCCACCGCATGCATTGTTGCTTTGGCAATGTCCCCTTTAATGCGGCTGAAGGCCGCGCGGGCCTCGGCTGAGACGGGAAATGTGGTAGACTTGACCAGGGGCGGGCCTTGTCTGCGTAGTGAGGGACCCATTGGGCATAATAGGAAAAGAAGCCCAGGCACTGTCTGAGGGCTCTGAGGGTGGTGGGAAGAGGGAGTTCTAACAGGGGGCGTGTACGGTCGGGATCAGGGCCAATGACCCCGTCCTCCATGACATTCCCAAGGATAGCGAGTCGGGTGGTTCCGAAAACACACGTCCCTGTTATAAATAAGGTTCAGGGCTTTGGCCACTTGAAAAAATCGTTGGAGATTGGTGTTGTGATCCAGCCAGTCGTGACCGCAGATGGTGTTATCCAAATATGGAAATGTGGCCTTCAGTTGGCACTGGTCCACCATCCGGTCCATTTCCCTCTGGAAGACAGAGACACCATTCGTGACACCGAAGGGGACATGCAGGAAGTGATAGAGCCTGCTGCCCACCTCGTCCCAATATTCTGTGCCCTGCACCAGCAATGTCGGTACACAACCCCCCTGGATGTCTGTGGAATGCAACCCAGAAGCCATGGTGACCCTCCGGCTTACCGGCCGTGTCATGAGTCCGCAGCATTGCACCATGTCCGGGTGAATAAAACTCTCAGTGCTGCCCATGTCAAACAGGCAGCTAGTCCTGTGCCCCTCCACCAGGATGTCCATCATTGACCTTGCAAGCTGGTGTGGGGCGCTTTGGTCGAGGGTTACGGAGGCCGTCTTGGTGCCCGGTAAGCACCTGTGGGTTGGAGGCGGGGCGAGGTGGTGCCGACAAAGATGGCCGCCCCCATGCTTCGCACGAGGCGGGTAGGCAAGATGGCAGCGACCAAGATGGTGACCCCCATGCCTCACACGCAGCGCTGCTCGACCCCGCTCGTGGTTTAGACTTACAGACGTTGGCGAAGTGGCCCTTCTTTCCGCAGCTGGAGCAGGTAGCTTCTCGGGCCGGGCAGACTTTTCGGGGGTGCTTTTCGAGTCCGCAGAAGTAACACTGCGCAGACTTGCGACTGGCAGCAGCTGTGGTCGCTTCACTGGAGGGTTTCAGGGAGTTCGTGGACTCGTGAGTGGCAGCAGCTGAGGTCGATTGGCTGGGTGGCGGGGTCTGCGGCGTCCACGGGGCCGGCGGGAGATCGCGCGGCTGGACCGTGTCAGCATTGTGCAGAGCAGCCTCCAGCGTGTTGGCCAGCTCGATCACCGACTGTAAGGTAAGATCGGCGTTTTCCTGCAGCCGCTGGCGCACGTACACTGACCTGATCCCCGTAACGAAGGCGTCTCGTACCAGGAGCTCCACATGCTGTTCCGCCATCAGTCCCCTGCAGTCGCAGGCCTGTACGAGTGTCTGTAGGGCTCGGAGAAACTGCCCGTTCGACTCGTTGGGTCGCTGCTGCCACATCGCTAAGCGATTTCTTGTGTAGACGGTGTTCACCGGCCGCAGGTACTGTGTTTTGAGGGCGTCCAATGCTCCTTGGTAGGTTGGCAGGTTTCTGATGAGGGAGTATACCTTCAGACTGACCTTGGAGAGGAGGATTTTGTGCATGATAGCAGGCTCAGTCACGAGAATCTCTTCCAAGTATGATTGGAATCATGCAAGCCAGAGATCAAAGGCAATAGCTGCTTGGGGGCTTGAGGATCAAAGTCCAATTTTTCCGGACATAAAATACTTTCCATGTTTTAAAATTCCAGCTAATAAAATTGATGCACCATCAATAACTCTTGGAGACGTGAGTCAAGATAGGCTTTTATTAGCTGGAAGAAAGCACCGTCAGCAGCAACAGCCCACCACACAACATCCTGGAGACTGAGGGAGGAGCAGTGCCTCCAGTCACCTTTATACAGGGTCTGTGGGAGGAGCCACAGGAGCAGTCTGCAGGGGAGCGGGGCGTGTCCAGACAGGTATATGTAGTTCATCACAGGAGCTCCATTTTCTATATCATGATTATACTTAAACACTAAAGAAAAGTATTATCCAGAATTATTTTCTCTTTGAAACACAGAACATCATTTTCGAGGGCTCAGATCCTCTGATGTTTGATTTGCAAATTTACAAGCTAATGAAGTGCCTCTAATAACCAGCTAAGATAACGTGAATTTATTTAGACCATAGTAGCAGGTCCGTTGTCTTTGTGCTAAACATTAAATTGGAAATATGCTGCAAAGATACAATATTCATGTTAACCTCAAAGAAAGGAGAGATACTGCTAGGGAAATTACAGAGAAGTAATTTTGTTTTCCAGTACAGTAAAGCTGATTGAAAGAACCTTTCTAAACAATTATCTTCTATTTACTAAAGAACTTGCTCTAAACCTTATCTATGCTTAGGTCACATAGAAGTACAACTAATATGATTTTCACTACTGCCCAGAACATGGGATTGACATGGTGGAGCAGCTAATATAGCTACTCTCTCGTTGCTCTAGCAATCCATGTCCATTCCTGACTCCTGATACTGTCTGTTAAGTTTGATTCTTCTCCCTGTGACCACAGGGGGTTCCTCTGGATGCTGCAGTTTCTTCCCACATCCCAAAATTTGTGCAGTTTGTAGGTTCGTTTGTCACTTTAAACCGCTTGTAGGTCTATAGTAACACTTCAGCTGAGATGATGGGAATATGGGGAGAATAAATTGGGGTTTGTGTAAATGGGTGTTTTACAAATGATTGAACTCAGTGGTTGATACACCTGTTATAATGCTGCAAGACTCTGTCACTCTAACATAACAAAGGATGTCATAGTGTAATCAGGCTATTTTGCACTTCATGTCTGTTCTGCCTTTAGATTATAGTTGATCTTTTACCTTTTTTGCACTACTTTTTTGCACCAACTCTATATCCGTTTATTATGTTGCTCTTCAATCAACCATGGAACACCTGAAGAGCAAAGATTCATATATCAAAATACTCTTCATTAACTACAGCTCAGCATTCAATGCAATCATCCCCTCAAAGCTAATCAATAAGCTTCAGGTCCCAGGCCTCAGTACCTCCTTGTGCAACTAGATCTTTGACTTCCTCACTTGCAGATCCCAGTCTGTAACATTTCCTCCACAATCTCCATTAGTACAGCTGCACCACAAGGCTGTGTGCTTAGCTCCCTGCTCTTCTCGCTTTGTACTCATGACTGTGAGGCTAGGCACAGCTCCAAAGCTGTACTTGAGTTTGCTGATGATACCACTATCATAGGTCAAGTCAAAGGTGGTGGCAAATTAGCATATAGAAGGGAGATGGAAAATCTGGCTGAGTGGTGCAATAACAACAACTCTCACTGAGTGTCAGTAAGACCAAGAAGCTGAGTATTGACTTCAGGAGGAAGAAACCGGAAGCCCATGAGCCAGTCCTCATCGGGGATCAGAGGTGGAGAAGGTCAGCAACTTTAAATTCCTCAGAGGATATGTCCTGGGTCCAGCACATTAGTGCCATTATGAAGAAAGCACCACAGTGCCTACACTTACTTAGAAATTTATGAAGATTTGGCATGCCATTGAAAACTTTGTCTGGCTTCTATAGATGTATGGTGGAGAGTATATTGACTGGTTGCATCACAGCCTGGTATGGAAAAACCAATGTCCTTGATCGGAAAAGCCTACAAAAAGTAGTGAATATGACCCAGTCTGTCACAGGTAAACTCCTCCCCACCGTTGATCACATCCACACAGAGCACCATCACAGGAAAGCAGCATCCACAATCAAGGACCCCACCATCCAGGCCATACTCTCTTCTCACTGGTGCCATCAGGAAGAAGGTATAGGAACCCCAGAACCCACACCATCAAGTTCAGGAATGGTTATTACCCCTCAACTATCAGGCTCTTGAACCAAAGGGGATAACTTCATTCAACTTCATTTGCCCCATCACTGAATTGTTCCCACAACCTATGGACTCAATTTCAAAGACACTTTGTCTCATGTTTCTATGTTTATTGCTTATTATTATTATTATTATTATTGTATTTTTATTTTTTCTCAGCTCAAACTGATAAAACCTGAGATACAGGCATAGTCAGGGATACTCATTCTCCAATTGCTAGTAACTTTCAGACTACTCTAGTGGTGTTTAGTATTGTGGCTTTCTGCAGATTAACATAGCTACTCTGTAGCACTAATTGCTTCATGTTATTGTGTAGTGCATTTGAGATGATACCAGTTGTAAATATTATTATTGAGACAATATACTGTATATTCTGTTTATGTTCCAACATCTTTCAATTTCCTCTTTCAGTTCAGCATATTTCTCGTGTTTTTTGCTTATTAATTTCTGTATGTTATCTGTGCTTTCGGGAGAACTGTATCTATTAAGTAAGTTGTTCTTGCTTGTTTGTCCTGTCTTTGTCATAAGGGGGGCATTGGGGAGTGGACCCAACAGCAAGACACAGACACTGAACTACCAGGAACAGGACTAGGTGTGAGAAGGAAGCAAGGAAAGTGGGGAAGAAAGGACACTGGACATGACACCGGCCCCAGACGAGACAAAAACTCTGGGCCTGGGCTAGGACCTGACTAGGATAGGGAACTAGGACATGGAACTGGGAACTAGGAGTCTGGGCTGGGACTCCGAGCCAGAGACTGGACAAGGACCCAGAAACTGGGTCTTGATTCGGGCTCGGACCCCAGAACCAGGCAAGGACATGATGAGGTTACGGGACGAGAAGAGGCAACAGGACTGGACATGAGACTCATGGACAGGACAAGGAAACCCCAGCACAGGACGCGAGAACCCCAGCACCGGGCTGGGCAAGATACTCCTGAGCTGGGCGAGGCACATGACAAGACGAGAACATAAAGCCGTGGCTAAGACAGGACAAGGACGTTGGACATGACTAGGACTGGATGAGACCCTGAAGCCTTGACTTGGTCGAGGAAGAGACATGAACGTAGAGCCTTGGTCAAGGGGGAGATAGGAACATGGAATACCGAGCCAGGACCCCTCCTTGGGTACAGGATGTAGGGCCGGGACTCATTACACAGAACGCTGAACACGACTAGACAGTTTCCAATGCTAGGTAGCGGCAAAATGGCCGGACCTACCTAGCGAAGACGTTGACACACACAGGCAATTCCAAACAGGGCGAGGTTCCAGAGGCAAGGTGAGGTGAGGCAAGGCTCCAGGCAGTGGCAGGGTGAGGCACCAGGCAGGAAGGTAAAGGGAAGGGATACAGACAAAGGGTTTGGACAGGAACAATCCAGCAGCTGGAGGCTGAATCCTGAAGCTATTTAGGAGGCCAGGCCAAACCAGAATCAACTGCCTCAACAGAAACTGGGGAAAACCAGAAAACCTGGAATAAGGAAAATGGACCGGACCATGAACCAGAATGCAGATTTCATGGATCAGACCATGACAGTATTATTATATCCAGGCAGTTATAATGGATTGTCTAATCTGTAACAACTGATTGGTCATAATATAATTTGTGGTATTCTGATTCTAAAACTGAATCAGGCTTGTGTTTATAGTAAGGTGTGATTTCATTTATGAGTTTGTATTTTAAAGCAAGCTTTTGATGAATGATGTTTGTCACTTGGTTGTGCCTGTGTAAATAATCAGATTGAGTTAAACTGCTACAGGATCCTGTAATGTGCTGCATTGTTTCTGTTTTCTCTTGGCATTTTCTACATTTAGCATCTTGAACTTGTTATGAAAAAGAACTTCGATGTAATATATCAACAGATAAATGGGAAAAAATTTTACAAGTGGTTAATTCCTCTTCTATTTGTGCTAAACATGCTTTAATACAATTTAAAATTGTACATAGAGCTTATATGTCTAAAGATAAGCTTGCCCGATTTTACTCGCATATCAAACCTCAATGTGACAGATGTCACTTAGAAGTGGCTTCATTGACCCACATGTTTTGGACATGTCCCACTTTACATAACTATTGGAAGGACATTTTTGATGTCATTTCCTTAGTATGGAATATCGATTTACAACCCCATTTTATTACTGCAATTTTCGGTATACCAAATGAAGATGGCAATCAGCTTTCCCCTTCAATCAGACGAATGATTGCCTTTGTAACATTAATTGCCAGAAGGTCTATATTACAAAACTGGAAAGAAGTAAATCCTCCTACTACATTTCAGTGGTTCTCCCAAACTATTTCCTATCTGAGTTTGGAAAAAATTAGAAGCACTATCTTTGATTCTTCAATTAAATTTGAAGAAACCTGGGGACCATTTATTCGACACTTTCATATGAATTAATTTGGCCTATTTCAGATCCTTTTCTCTACTTATCCTTGTTCAGGTATGGAGTTCCGGAGTTCTTTTCTTGACACCTTCATATATTTATAAAGTGCTATTATTGCCCATGTTAGTTTAGTTTAGTATTTTTTTTTCAATATATATTTTCTCATATATGATTTCAATTTTTTTTTTCTTTTTTGATGATTATTTTTGGTTTTTTTTCATATATATTTATATAGACTTGATTGATTTATGTACCTTTTGTTGATTGATGTTTAATAGGATATTATTATCCTATTACTAATGTAATCTCAAGTTTATTGAATTTGTAATCTATTCATTATTATGTGTTGTTTTTTTTATATGAAATTTAATAAAAAGATTGAAAAAGAAAAAAAGAAAAGAACTTGTTAGTTTTTTATGATGTATTTTATTAATTTTTTTGTGTTAACCACTTGTTCCTGTATAGCAGCAAGGAACCCTTCTGTTTCTGGGAAGAGGGCTCCAACACTGACCCATGCAAATGACACTTCCTTGTCGACATCTAGTCTGCCTAGAATATGGGGATGTCTTCCATGGAGGGTCATGCTCTTCCACTGGTTAACTTTTACTTCAATAGTGATAATGTCTTCATTTTTCTGTGTTGTGTTCTCATTTAAGTTTAGTGGTGTATACTTCTTATCAGAAATGCATATGCTTGCAGGAGAGCTGTTTCCTGTTTTTGTTGATGAAATTATATCCTTAGAAGTTTTATCTGACTTTTGTGTAGATTCTTAATGTCTGTTATTCCTCTTCCCCCTTCTGTCCTAGGTAGTGTTCTAAGTGCATTCAAATGTACATAATGCTTTCTAAAATTTGTCATTTCAGTTCTTATTTTTCTTTGTAAATATTCCAGATCAGATTCAGACCAAGATATTATGCCAAAAGAATACATTAATATAGGTAGAAGGAAGGTGTTTATTACCCTTGTTATATTTTTGCTGTTGAGCTCTGTTTGGCAGATTTTCTTAAGCTATGAAGTAAATTCTGTCAAAAGTTTTTTTCCTTTATCAAGCTATGATTTATTTCCTTTGCTTGTTGATATTCCAGATACTTATATGTTTCATATTCATCCATCAGTTGTATTTCTTTCTGTATTTGCACAGTTTGTTGTCTTTTCCAACCAAGATGGTTGATTGTCCATCTTGTTGGGTGCAGTCTTTCATTGATGCTATTGTGTTTCTTGTATTTAAGAAAATGAATCTCAGGGTTGTGTATGGTGACATATATGTACTTTGATAATAAATATACTTTGAACTTAATAATTTCTGTATTATGACTTCTATCATGAATGCACCCAATGACTGAATCTCCTCAGCCCCGCTTGGAATGTAACAGATGCATCCATGGAGTGAAGACATTTCTTTCATCTTAGTTCTGAATAAATGACCTCTTATTTTGTGACTGAATTCTAGTTCAGTACAACTCAACCAGGGAAATCGTTATGCTTACAAAAACCCATCAAGCCCCATAATGAAGAGATCCCTGCACATTCTTCTGATAAATTTAATATAGATCAAACTGCATACTCTTTCCTCCTACTACAAGCATATCCCTGACCTATCTTGGAAATCAATTAGTCTGATAAACTTGCCTTGCATTACATTTGCTGTATTGTAAATTTATTGCTTTCTTGGTAATAGACCAGACCTGTACACATTTGGTCTCATCTGGGTTGGGTATAATTGCAGTAAGACGCCTGTATTTATTTTTCTACTCAAATCCTCTCACAATAATGGCCAATGTACATTTCCTTTCCTCACTGCTTGCCATACACGCACATTAACTTCCAGTGTACATGAAGGCCACTAAAGTTTTCAGTCTCTCACTATTTATAGTTAGCCGTCTGGGGCAATTGAGCATCTTACAATCAAATGCTGGCCACATTACCTGCTCATGGAGTTTACTTTCGTGTCCATCACCGCTGTCTACTCCCTGAGTGCAAACACCGAGGACAAACTGGGAGCATTTTACAGTATCATCTGCTCTCTACAAACAAGCATCCAGATGGTGTCTTCAAAATTGCAAGAGAGTTCAATCATGTTAACCTGCAGGACATTTTACCCAGATTCCACCAACACATCACTATGGCCACAAGGGGTCAAATAGACTGGACCATGTTTATACAAACAGACATGATACTTACAAAGCCACCTCATGCCACATCTTGACCTCTATGATCAGATCTCTTTAACCCTAATCCCAGCATACCAACCACTGCTGAAAATGGAAACCAATCAAGAGGATCATCACTGAAGCATGTAGTTATAGATGCTTCAGGACTTTTGAGCAGACTAACTGCAGATGTTCAAGGAGGCCGCCATAAATGGACAAGACATAGACCTCGAGGAATATGCCTCATATGTTACCGGCCACATCTGTAAGTGTGTAAACCATGTTGGTAGCTCCAAAATGGTCACCTCACAGCCCAAGCAGAAACCCTGGCTGAACACGGAGAGGCACTCCCTGCTAAAAGCCCAGGATGCTGCCTTCGAGCTGGAGACAGAACAGCTCTCTGAGTAGCCAGAAGAAACCCCAGCTTAGGAATCAAGAGGGCAAAGACTGCCTCTGCACAAAAAATTCAGGAACACCTGTCTGATAACAATCCCCTCTGCATGTAGCCAGGCATCAAGGGTGTTACTGACTATGTAAGGAAATTCAGCATCAACTGCACTAGTGATGACTCCCTGCCTGATGCTCTAAGCAACTTTGATGCATGCTTTGAGTCATACAACACAACAGCCCCCATGAAGGCTACACTCCCCACCCCACCCCACCCCCCACCCCCGGCGGATCCCCCAGGGGAGCAGCCAATGTCTGTAACAGCAGCAGACTTGAGAAGGACCTTGCAAAGTATAAATCCCAGTGAGGTAGCCGGGCCAGACAACCTCTGAGGCTGAGTGCTCGGGTGCACAGCGGCTCACTGACATCTCCACAGACATTTTCAACACTTCACCAATCCAGGCTGCTGTCCCCACTTGATTCAAATCAACCACCACCATCTCAAAAAACCCCACACATTCTGAAATAAATAGCTTAGTGGAGCTGACACCAATTATTATGAACACAAAGTACACTGCAGCTGCGGTGGTCAAATAAACACGTACAAACAAGCTGGATGTGACTGCTCATTTTAACGGATGCTGTCCGACCTGCTGAGTTCATCCAGCTTGTTTGTACCAATTATTATGAAATGCTTTGAACGGCTGGTAATGGCACAGATTGAAAACTCCATTCCTGCCACACTTGACACTCACCAAGATGCTTACCGACAGAACTACCCTATGACAGATGCCGTAACATCCAACATGCACCAGACCCTGACACAAGGACAAGAAAACAAAGACACTTACGTCAGAATGCTGCTTCAGTTCAGCATTCAACACTGTTGTCTCACCGAGCTTGTTGAACAAATTCCTATTCCTCGGTCTAAATACACCACCGTGCAATTGAGCATTGGCCTTCTGAACCAGCTTTCTAATCAGATAGCTGGTCCTCCCCCTCCATCATCCTCAACACGGGTGCCTTCCTGGGCTGTATGTTGAGCTCACTGCTGTACACACTGCTCGCACATGATTGCACATCCAAACACCTGAATGATCACATTGTGAAATTCGTTGTTGGCACGGCAGTGTGGGCCTCATCACCAACAATGAGAGACCTACACGGAGGAGGTGGAAGAGCCTCTTCCTCAGTGCCAACAACACAAAGGAGATGGTTATCGTTTTCAGGAGAACTTCTACCACTCACACTCCTCACACCACAATGGTGGCACAGCAATTGGTGTAAACACAACCTCTTTTGGCACCAGAACATATTTTACACAGTTGGCAAAGCTCACCAATGCCTCTGCTTTCTGAGGAGGCTGAAGAGAGCTGGACTATGCACATCAATACTCATGTCCTTCTACAATGTGCTGTAGAGAGCATTGAAACATCCTATATCACAGAAACGGCTCTGCAGCAGACAGGAAGGCTCTACCACGGGTAGTCAAAGCCACCCAACGCATCACTGGCATCAGCCTACCCACCATCAAAGGCATACATACAGAAAGGTGACAGAAAAAGTCCAGCGATAGCATAAAGGATCCCACCCATCCTGTTTACGGACTGCTTGTCCCACATCCATCAGGGAGGAAGTTTCATAGTGTCCACGGCAGAACCACCAGATTCAAAAACAGTTACTTTCCCCAAGCAATAAAACTGATCAACACCTCCACCCACTAACGCACTCAACACACCCCCAACCACCATTACATTATCACTTCCTGTCAGAGTCACCTTATGCACAGACGCCCCTGTGCCTAGCATCACTTTATGGACATAGACTCAATCTCTGTATATAAGCTATTTTATGTATTTATATTTATTACACTTTTTATTATTGTGTTCTTTGCCTTATTGTGTATTTTTCTGTGCTGCATCAAACCTGGAGTAACAATTACTTCATTCTCCTTTACACTTGTGTGCTGGTAAAGACCATCAGACCATAAGATATAGGAGCAGAGTTAGGGCATTTGGCCCATCAAGTTTGCTCTGCCATTTCACCCTGGCTGATCCAATTTTTCTCTCAACCGCAATCTCCTGCCTTCTCTTCTTATCCTTTCATGCCCTGACCAATCAAGAATCTATCAACCTCTGCCTTAAATATACATAAAGACTTGACCTCCACAGCTGCCTGTGGCAAAGATTTCCACAGATTCACCACTTTCTCACTAAAGAAATTCCTCCTCATCTCCTTTCTAAAAGGATGCCCCTCTGTTCTGAGTCTGTGTCCTGTGGTCTTAGACTCTCCCACCGTAGGAAACATCCTCTCCACATTCACTCTGTCAAGACCTTTCACCATTCAAAAGGTTTCAATAAGGTCACTCCTCATTCTTCCAAATTCCAGTGCATACTAGCCCAGAGCCATCAAATGCTCTTCATATGACAAGCCATTGAATTACATTAAACAATCTTGATTGTTGAATTTAAAAAATGCTCTAATTTTTCCTGCTAAAGTGAAAGATGTCACATCTTTCCACATTGCATTGCACCTGTCGTCTTCTCAACTGTTCATTTCAATATCCATTTCAGTATCCCCTGAATTCTGACAGCATCCTCCTGGGAATCCAAGTTGACATCCCATTTTTAACAGCATCCAAAAATTTTGATATCCTACAAATAGTAATAGAAATACTGACATACACAAGAGCTGAGACAGCTTCTGTGTAAAGAGAACAGACCGAAGGTTTCTGGTTGATGTCTTATTACTGAACTGAACTAACTACAGTATTCTGTTGAATGGTCTTAGAAAGCTCTTTGTTTATTTCTGGCAGGTTTTCTGTTTCTTCTCCAAGGATAGGTACAAAGTACTTAATTTCTCAGTCATTTCCTTTATTCCCCAACACAATTTCTCCTGTCTTAATAAGTAAGGGCACACCTTCACTTTAGCCTTATCTTCTCCTTTAAACCTAACTGCAGAAGTACTTACAATTCATTTAATCTGTTCTGCTAGCTTACATTTGTATTCACATTTCCTTTTCCTTATCAATGTCTTGGTCCTTTTTTGATGAATTTTAGTATTTCCTACTCCATGTGCATTTTAGTTTTTATTTCATTGGCAACATTATTTGCCTTTTCCTTCAGTCCAATATTATCTTTACCCATTCTGAAAAGTAATTTGTACATCGCAGAGGAGAAGTCATATCTAAACTGAGCAAAAAATCCTCAGGTGGAAGAAGATAATGCCATAATTCCATTTAACGTGCACATAATTTAAATTAAATAGTTATTATGGAATTTTTTAACTTGAGAAGTAGAATCTGTATCCTTGAAGAAATCTTGAACTTGTAAGAAATCATAAGCAATGTTGACTGAGAGCACCCTTGCAATATATTTGAGAAAATTGATCAAATATTGCAAGGAAAATGGACTGGAAATATACACCCATGAACAAATATGTCACTGTGTTGCAAAATATATTATTTGTGTCTTGTTAAACAGTTTGTATGTACATTTAGTCATAGACTTAATTATCTGAGTGTTCTGTTCAATAACTAGCAGCAGAGGGATTTCCACAAAACCAGATCATTGCAGAGGGTTTCAAAGGAGCTAAGAGGATCTATGTTGTACTATACATTAGCCCACTGTTTTTCACATCATGGAACACAGATGGTTTGAATTCAGTGCAGGCTGATAAAATGAAAAGCACTTAGTGGTTGTAGAATCCTCTTTATTTGGACATGTTCATTTCAAAAAGTACAGAATGGAAAAAGACTCTGCAACCCATCAAGTGATTTTGAAACACAGATGCCTCAAGCACACAATTTATTCTCTTTTAGATTCATCTTCACAATATGGGTTAAACTTGTCTGAGTGTTCTGATCTGTGTGTTCGTCATCTCCCCATGAGAGAGACCTGAGTGCATTACAGGAAAACAATAATCAGCACCCTGAGACTTCGGTGGTGCCAGACTGACAGCTTTTCCAAGCTATTATTTGTTCATGTTTTTAATATCTTTGATAAATGTAGAGGGACTATAGCAAACATGACCCCAATGAGTTTAACCTTCAGTTCAATCCTGAGAGCTGTGACATGCCCACACAAGATGGACTGATTTTCCTACAACTTACATTGGCCTTTGTTGGAACAGTGGAAGAAGACAAAGACAATAAAGTCAGAATGGGAGAGGGATAGGTACTCTGTAAAGCGGTTAAACAAAATGTAGAAGACCACAATGTGAGTACAAAATACTGTACACTAAATTGGAAGAATCACAAGTGAATTATTTCAAATTTCCAGCACACTTTTAGCTTTTAGAAAGCTGAAGCAACAGCTATCCATTTTAATGCATTCAAAAGTAAACAGGAAAACTAAGATTTTAGTACCAGATTTATAAAACATTCAATCTGGAAACAATCAGTACTTACCAAAACAATTGGTAACTTGGTTATACATCTACTCCCTAAGTATAGGCACAGACTGAAGACTGCAGCACCAGTAGTGAGGCACCATCAATTACTCTCGGAGACGTGAGGTGAGATATAGGCTTTTATTCGCTGGAAGAGAGCAGTCAGCAGCAAGAGGTCCCCACACAACATCCTGGAGACTGGGGGAGGAGCCGTGCCTCCAATCACCTTTATACAGGGGTCTGTGGGAGGAGCCACAGGAGCAGTCAGTGGGGTGGGGGGGGGGGGCATGTCCAGACAGGTATATGTAGTTCACCACAAGTAGTGAGGACCAAGAAGGTATGGACAAGGGAAGTAAGGAGCATTTACAGGACTGCTTTTAATCGGTGGACTGGACCCTATTCAGGGATTCATCGTTGAACCTGGCTGAGTATGCTGCAGTTGTTACCGACTTCATTAAATCCTATGTGGATGAGTGTGTGCCTACAATGACTTACAGTACAATCCCAAACCAAAATCCATGGATGAACCAGGAGGTACGTCATTTGCTGAAGGCTAGATCTGTGGCATTCAAGTCTGGCAATCCAGGCCTGTACCAGAAAACCAGGTATGATTTGCAGAGGGCTATTTCAAGGGTGAAGGAACAATTTTGAATGAGACTGGAGGAGACATCAGATGCACAAGAACTTTGGAAGGGTTTGCAAGACATTACTTCCTAACAAGAAAAACCCAATAGCATGAATGGCAGTGATGCTTCACTACCAGATGAACCACAATGCCTTCTATGCCCGCTTTAAATGGGAGAATACAACTACAGCTGTGAAGATCCCTGCTGCACCTGATGACCCTGTGATCTCTGTCTCCGAGACCTATGTTAGGCTGTCTTTAAAGAGAGTGAACCCTAGCAAGGTGGAAGGTCCCGATGGCTTTGAAAACCTATGCCAACCACTGGCAGGAGTATTCGGGCATTTTCAACCTTTCACTGCTATGGGCAGAAGTTCCCACTTGCTTCAAAAAGGCAACAGTGCCTAAGATTAGTGTGAGCTGCCTTAATGACTATTGCCCAGTAGCACTCACATCTACAGTGATGAAAATGCTTTGAGAGGTTGGACATAACTAGACTGAACTCCTGCCTCAGCAAGGATCTGGACCCACTGCAATTTGCCTATCGTCACAATAGGTCAATTGCAGATGCAATCTCAATAGCTCTTCACATGGCTTTAGACCACCTAGACAACACAAACAACTACGTCAGGATGCTGTTCATCGACTATAGCTCAGCATTTAATACCATCATTCCCACAATCCTGATTGAGAAGTTACAGAACCAGGGCTTCTGTACCTTCCCTTGCATTTGGATCCTCAACTTCCTAACTGGAAGGCACAGCCTGTGCGGATTGGTGATAACATATCCTCCTCGCTGACGGTCAACACTGGTGCACTTCAGGGGTGTGTGCTTAGCCCACTGCTCTACTCTCTCTATACACAAGACATCTTCAAGGAGCGGTGTCTCAGAAAGGCAGTATCCATTATTAAGGACCTCCAGCACCCAGGGCATGCCCTTTTCTCACTGTTACCATTAGGTAGGAGGTACAGAAACCTAAAGACACACTCTCAGCGATTCAGGAATTCTTCCCTCTGCCATCGGACACCTAAATGGACATTGAATCCTTGAACACTACCTCACTTGTTTTTAATATATAGTACTTCTGTTTTTGTGCATGATTTTGATCTATTCTGTATATATACTGTAATTGATTTACTTATTATTATTTTATTGAGTGTTTTTTTCTTCTAGATTATGTATTGCATTGAGCACTGCTGCTGTTAACAAATTTCATGTCACATGCCAGTGATAATAAGCCTGATTCTGATTCTGAACTTTTGTATATATTTCAAGAAGACATATATTTCTCATTAAAATGGCAAATATAACAACTTTACCATGAAGTTACTGTTAATTTGTAGAAAATGCATCCAATTTTTGTCCAATGATGTCACATAAATAGCAATGGCATAATGACAAAGTAGTTGTCTTTTTCTCACTGATATTAATTGATAGGTATTAACTTGGTTTCTAGGTCAAAGCCTCTCAAATGTAAAACTCACTGTGAGACATGTCTCCGGAGGTCAACTCATTATGTATGTGTATGTTATTTCCTGCACAATATCATGAAAGGAGGAGAACCCTGTGAAAGTGATTTATTTGCCAATCCAATTCGTGTTAATGAATTTTTAGCTGTTTCCCATTTGTACTACACTACTTCGGCATTTTAACCTGCTGCTCACCATTTTCTAACAGTGCTTTAAATACAGGTGGTCAATAGCAGATGTTTCAAATACAGCAAGTTACTTTTGTTACCTTGATTTAATACCAATCTGGAAACTGAACAACACATTGCTTAATGGTTGTAAGATACCAGTAGCAGTTTATTCAATAACTGAACTGATTTGTCCGGCTAATCAGTTATAAAATTAAAGCCTCAATTTAATCATCTTTATTCTCCAGGATAAAATTACCATGTTTATGAATGTAAGTTATCATGCTCTCTTCATAATAGGCATCAAAGGTCTGCAATGTGCTGCAAATTAGTGAGATATAATGCATTGGAGCTGGATTTGTTGCACTCCATGTTGTCGCCTAGACTTGTTGTGTACTGTTGTTGTGCAGAAGGCAGTGCACAGTCCAGTGCAGGATGGTTATCTTGGACATTATTACTGTGATCGCAAGGCCCTGCTGGACATTGGTAATGTGGAATACTGCAAGTCAGGTTCTCTGGTTCATTGGTGAGACCAGTGGCAAGGCAGCTGCATTGCCTCGGTTGTCATATGGAACATGCCTTCATACCGTGATGTCACCTGCTGCAGATGCCCGGGGAGGAGACACCAAGATGGTGTGAGAGAGAGCAGAGGCCTCTGCAGGCATGCTGGAATCCTTACTGGGCTGGGGGGCTGGGGCTGGCCCCTCCCATCAGTGCTGTTCTTCAGTGTTTATTCAATGGAAGACAAGCTGGACTAGGACCACAGCACATACACCATCAATATACAGGCGTTTCCATTCAGTATATCTTTTTCTTGTTTTGTGACTGTGTGTTTTCTGCTACCATAACTATATGTGCGGTGTGCAGTGTGCTGTTGGTGCTGTGTTTTGCACCTTGGCCCCAGAGGAACACTGTTTTGTTTGGTGATATTCATAAATGGTTGAATGACAAATAAATTTGAAATTGAACTTGATTTGAGGTGCTGCATGATTTGTAATAAGTTCCGTGCTATTTCATTCTAATTTTGCAAACAAGTAGTGGAATAGGTATTTTGGGGTAAATTGTTTGAGTGGATTCGGGCATATAGGTACCTTGCTTGTTGCCACAGCATACTAGAAAATTGCAGAGACACTTCTGCCATGTTCCAATCCACTTTCTGACAAATGACATATACCTTACAGCTAACATATCCCTGGTTGTATTTACTCCCTCAATGTAATTCTGATGTTTCAGCAGCATTGTTCTCATTGCACAAATTTTAATTTATTTTTCTAACAATAGTTTGCTGGCTTTGACAATTTTGAACTTTACCACTTGGACCAATCAATGGTTTAAACTGCTTGTCAGCACTTCTCCAATGTTCTGCAATTTGCTGACTGGCACTCTAAAACAGCCGAGCATTAGCTCCCGGTTGATAGCTACCCATTATCTTCAGAACTGATCATTGCAGGATAACATCTTTTAGCTTATGGTTAAAATGAGAATCAAGCAGCATTCTTTGTGTATAAAACAAAATGGAATCAAATGTATTGCAAAGAACTGCAGCATTTCAACCGTAAACTTTTCGTACCTTGTTTCATACCGCCAGCCCCTGAAATAAGTCAGGTAAAATATATTATGTTTGATATTCAGAAAAGCTGATTACAGTGAGGAACAGGGTGAACATTATTCCTTCTCTAACTGACCAAACTGACTCAATGATATCCCTTTCTGTTCTTCCTGATTAGAACCTGCAAAGTTATTCCAATAATCACCTGACGTGATAATCATTTCAAGCATCTAGAGTGTGGTGGAAAAGAATACATCACAATCAGACTTCGTTAGTATTTATTTTAAATAATTTTTATTGAAGGAATGACATAATACAGAATACATAATGCATTAAATTTCCCTCCATTTTGCTTTTATATCTTACCCCTAAACAAATGCAGTTGCAATTTAATGTGTATAAATGTGAGGTTATCCACTTTGGTGGCAAGAACAGGAAGGCAGGTTACTATCTGAATGGTGTCAAGTTAGGAAAAGGAGCAGTACAACGGGATCTGGGTGACCTTGTTCATCAGTAGCTGAAAGTAAGCATGCAGGTTCAGCAGACAGTGAAGAAAGCTAATGGCATGTTGGGCTTGAGTATAGGAGCAAAGGGGTGCTTCTGCAGTTGTACAGGGCCCTGGTGAGACCACACCTGGAATATTGTGTTCAGTTTTGGTCTCCAAATTTGAGGAAGGACATTCTTGCTATTGAGGGAGTGCAGCGTAGGTTCACGAGGTTAATTCCCGGGATGGCGGGACTGTCATATGTTGAAAGATTGGAGTGACTGGGCTTGTATACACTGGAACTTAGAAGGATGAGAGGGGATCTGATTGAAAAATATATTATTAAGGGATTGGGACACACTAGAGGCAGGAAAAATATTCCCCATGTTGGGGGAGTCCAGAACCAGAGGCCACAGTTTAAGAATAAGGGGTAGGCCATTTAGAACAGAGTTGAGGAAAAACTTTTTCACCCAGAGAGTTGTGGATCTATGGAATGCTCTGCCTCAGAAGGCAGTGGAGGCCAGTTCTCCGGATACTTTCAAAAAAGAGTTAGATAGAGCTCTTAAAGATAGTGGAGTCAAGGGATATGGGGAGAAGGCAGGAACAGGGTACTGATAGTGGATGATCAGCCATGATCAAATTGAATGGCAGTGCTGGCTTGAAGGGCCAAATGGCCTACACCTGCACCTATTGTCTATTGTCTAAAGCTCCCCTCACCCACCCTCCCCGAACATACTATGGCAGCTAAGGTATTTACAACACTTCACAAATACAAATACAGACATTTCACAGCCATACCCCCACACTCCTTCAAGACGAAGGCCCACACACATCCCCAACATGTCAGATGATCCAGAATACACTCATATTATAATTCATCAACCACCCTGTGAGGTAAACCATATGCGTGTTAAAAGGGGGACAAATTCCCAACTACAATCAAATGCCCTCAACTAGTAGGTAATTCCTTCATTAGTATTTCGTCTCATCAGAATTAAAATCAGAATCAGGTTTATTATCACCAGCATGTGTCATGAACTTTTTTAACTTAGCAGCAGTAGTTCAATGCAATACATAATAGAGAAGGAAAAACATATAAATAAATAAATAGATAAATAGGTAGATAAATCAATTACAGTATATACATATTGAATAGATTAAAGATCGTGCAAAATAAACAGAAATAATATATATTTAAAAAGTGAGGTACTGTTCACGGGTTCAATGTCCCTTCAGGAATCAGATGGCAGAGGGGATGAAGCTGTTCCTGGATCACTGAGTGTGTGCCTTCAGGCTTCTGTACCTCCTATCTGATGGTAACAGTGAGAAAAGGGCATGCCCTGGGTGCTGGAGGTCCTTAATAATGGACACTGCCTTTCTGAGACACCGCTCCTTGAAGATGTCCCAGGTACTTTGTAGGCTAGTACCCAAGATGGAGCCGACTAAATTTATGACCCTCTGCAGCTTCTTTCGGTCCTGTGCAGTAGCAACAACCCCCCCCCCCTCCATCCCCACCATACCAGACAGTGATGCAACTTGAGTGTATTTGTTGACATACCAACTCTCTTCAAATTCCTAATGAAGTATAGTCACTGTCTTGCCCTCCTTATGGCTGTATCAATATGTTGGGAACAAGTTAGGTTGGGAACTTGAAACTGCTCACTCTCTCCACTTCAATTCTCTGTGAGGATTGGTATGTGTTCCTTCGTCTTACCCTTCCTGAATTCCACAATCAGTAGCATAAAACAAATAGAATTTGTTTGTATCTACTTGGTGTTGCTTCCTGGTCCAGAGTGACTTCATCATTTGTTAGAACATAGAATAGTACAGTACATTACAGGCCCTCCAGCCCACAATGTTGGATCTGGTTGGATGGGTGGCAGAGATCTGGAATGAATATCTTTTTGGACCCTGTCCTTCATTAGTTAAGAATGAAATATCTCAAAAACAAAGTAAAATTATAATAATTTCATTGAGCGGCCAGTATTTGTTTCTTCCTGGTATAAGGGCAAGTAAATTGCCTTTGCAGCTAACTGACTATGCTTGTTTGGCTGGCTTTGGATGAGTTGTGCACTAAACAGTTTACATCAGCCACAGACTTAGTATACACCACTCACAGGATTGGTTTTGAAGCTAGTATAGATTTTAAAGAATATTTTCAAAATGAATTTCATTCTGGTTATTTTCCTCACTTTATTTCATTCTGAAAAGTTTGCGTTTTATTTACAGCAGCATCATTTGGCATACAGGAGAAGCTGGGTGGTACCCTCCCCAGGCAGCACAGAGGCAGGACTTGCTGTAGGAGGCAGGCTTAACAACGTGAACCCTTCAAATCTGTGAAGCAGCTTAGATACAGAATACATGCTGGCTAAGCAAGGCTCGATCAGAGGATAATTACATGTGCATCGACTCCGGCTTCAGCTGCTTCTGACAGACCTACAAAGCAGAGAAGACATCATCAGAGGCATTTCTTTTGTGATACAAGTTAGGTCCAGTCTGCAGGTGTTGTGCTGCTTCACAGTTCAGAAGGCTTAAGGAAAAATACAAAGGAGACAAGAAAAATTCCGCCAACCGACAGTGATATGAATCTGTCTTCATGAAGGAATAAAATACCAAAACTGATTCCATTGCAGAGAATTTACACGAGAAAATATGGTTAAAGTCACACAATAAAGCAGGAACACTACCATTCTGAGAGATTTTTCATACATCTAATGAAACGGATCCCAGTGATGCAGTTCTTTTAAGAAACTGGTAAGCTCCTATTTTAAATCTGGCTTCTCTGTTTAGCTTTGATATTTTAACAGGGTGGCCAACATAATATAGTCAAGAGTTAACATAGGGATATTAATTAAATTTGTGTTAGCGGCATGGCAACAAAGCCAACAGTTTGACACGATGACTGAATAATAGGATCTTGGATTAACATGTGAAAAATGATGGTTTAAAATCTCTAGTTCAATTCGGTTGTGTTACTCACTGCATTGAAAACCAGAGGGCAATATTTCCACATTCTAAGATCTGATGACCTTGGCTATCATGTACACATTTTTTTAGAAGCCTTCATTTTCTTTCTCTTCAGTCAATTATTTTGCATTTCTCGATGAATGTTGTGATTTAAATCCTCCATTTCCAAGATATTTTATCTTTCAATGGCAGAAAACTTTAACCCTGAAGGTGATAAAACACTTCAGCTTATGAAATAGATACAGCATTGCATGAAAGTTATTTTGTATGAGTTTTTAATACTGAATAAATGTAGAGAACCTTATATTGAAAGCATTGTATAGCATAAAATGAAAGGATTTTAAACATAATCCAACTAATTTAGGTGCAGAATTATTATTGGAATTTTGATACATAAATCAAGAAGGATTCACAATAGAACTCCATCAACTGACTACTTGTTCAAATTATTTTAATGAAGAAAAGATTGCATTGTCATTTAAGGGAGGATTAATTCACAATCCTGTTGATGAAAAACCTCATATTTAAAATGGAATTTGTAATTTATTTGAGTACAAAATAGCTAGAAACATACTCGACAGTACATCTTCTGATGTAGTTATATGATTAGTTAGATAGATTAAGATGATGATATATTTAAAATCCAGATATATTTCTTTTTCTGACAACTGGCTTGTGGATTTGTTTATTCTGATTTTCATATTTATGGAACTATTTTATGGTCTTCTGTTCATTGTGTATTGTTCACATTGGACATTACCCTCTCAAGTTTTTCTGGCAAACTTGATAATCAATAATCAATAATCTTGTTAATCAATAATCCAGAAAATGCAAAATCAGAGTCCATCCTGTTGCCAATAATACGTTATCAAGTGTTACCAACTTATATTCATTATTTAACTTTTCAGGGAATGGGAAGAGGCAATTGTGTTTGTTCTGAAGCAGAAAGCTTGCAAGAGAGTGTCATAAGGATGGAAGAAATAGGCTATGCAGCCCCTCAAGCCTCCACCACTAGTCAGTAGATCATGGCCACACACACAAAATGCTGGCGGAACTCAGCAGGTCAAGCAGCATCACTGCCGTTTCAGCCTGAGACCCTTCTTCGGGACATCATGGCTGCACTAACTTGGGTCTCAGCTCCTCTTTCCTGCCTGGTTCTAAATACTCCTGATTTCCTCAAAGTCTATGAACGTATCACATCTTTGAATATGTTTAGTAACCTAGCATCCAGACCTCTGGGGTTAGGTAGTTCCAAAGAATCACAACCCTCTGAAACATGAAATGTTTTTGCATCTCCATCTAAAATGTGCAATCCTTATTCTCAAACCATGTTCAGAATTCTAGTTTTCACCATTGGTGGACCTTTCTCTCAACATTCATCCAGTCACGGCAGTCATCATCTAATAGCTGTCCACAAATTATTCTGCAACTGGCCCATTTTCCAAACTGATTTTATCCCAACATGTTTCATGAACCTTTTTTAAAAATTTTGATGCCCTCAGTAGTAATACTCTTCGTTTGAGCTTGATTCCCATTGTATTACATGCTGTGAAGAGGAGACCAATTTGAAGGTACCAGACAATATGCTCTGTGCCAGTACCCACAGACCTGGCTCTGCAGGGAGAGGTGGCCAGATCTAACTTCAGTAGCTGCATGCAGAGGCATATCTAAAGAAATTCATCTGCTCTCAGTTTCTTCAAAGTTCAAAGTAGATTTATTATCAAAGTACACATATGTCACCATATACAACCCTGAGATTCAGTTTCTTGCAGATATTCACAATAGAACAAAAAAATAAAATAGAATCAATGAAAAACTACACACAAAGACCAACTAACAATCAATGTGTAAAAGAAGGCAAGCTGTTCAAGTAGAAAAAGAAAACATATACAGTGGATTCCAGTTCATTGGAACACATCAGGACCAGTGCATTTTGGCCCAATTAAGCAGCTTCCCCAATTAGCTGAAGTATCATGGAAATAGTTAAAAATGTGCAAAAAAGACAAACTGAAAAACAGATTACATATGTAAATGAAATACAAAATGTATTAGAACACTACCAATACTACTACTGTATTATAAAACTATGTATTAGTTCCTAATAGTTATCGACAGAGGAACTCATCCAGTGTGTGCTGCTGTATTCTCTCGATTGACTGTAAATGAGCAAAATCAATGCAGACACCTAGTACAGAAAATGGACTGCTTTCATACAATGCTTTTGCCAATTGCATCCTCCAAATCTTCATTTTCATTTTAACATTCAAGATAATTGTCAATATCTTCAAATTCGTCGAAGTTCTTAATTTGTTGAAGTAATAAAATCATTTCATTTTCACTCCCGGCTACTTCTGATGTCTCCAATCCTGAATGCTTGAAATCGCAGTGAGCAAAACAGTTCAGAGTTGTCTTAATGCTTATTTCTCACCGACTATCAATGGCAAAAATCTCTTCTTTTTGAACACAAACACACACAAATGATGCTATATAAAATTTGTTCACTCTAAACACGGTAGCCACACAAGTGCATGCAACTGATACTAGTTAGAAAATGTTCAGCCCATTTTGTCTCTTAGCCCAATTAAATAGCGTAGTGCCCCAAATTAGTGAAGGGAGTCCCAGCCATTTTCTCAGATGGTTTTCGCTGTTTAACAGCTCTAGCTGTTCTATGTGATATGCAAGCCGGTACACAAGACAGGACAGTATGACATGGAGAGCAAGCTGTTACCCACGCAGCAGGCTCCCCCTCTCCACAGAGCTGATGAATCCAAAGGAACAGCAGAGATCAATGCAGTCTGGCACCAGTGGTGTCACAGGAATTGCCAATCTGTTGGACTGCCTTAGGGACTCCAGCTCCCGATTTATTCCCAAGCCTTTCCCATGAGTGGGCATAGCCACAGGGCAGCAAAGAGCTAGAAGAGCTGCCAACCACAGCTGATGAGCCCCTTTGCCCGACACGACTTTTAAGGTGCCATTAACCCTCCTTTTGCCCCTTCTATTAGTAGAAACAGTTCCACCAGGCTTAGTAGCTAAACCAGTGAAGGTCAAGAGGCTGGACTTAGTTGTCAAAGGCTATTTGAGACGCATGAAATTGGGAGCATTTAATAGATAGTGGAAGCTTATCCCCCACTACCAGGCTCCACATCACTGAAGCCTGGAAATGACAGTGAAAGGCTGCCTCTTTACTAGGTCTGAGCCAGCAATGTGTTCTGGACCCGCTGCTAATATCTAACCTACTTTCAGCTCAGGATAATAAGGCACCCAGGAAAAGAAAATCACTTCACAAAATTGACGCTGATTCTACACAGAGGAAACGTCGCACTGATCGGGGAGCTGTTCTTAGGAAATGATATTAAACTAAGATCTTCTCAAGTCATTCCCATGAAGGAAGTCAATGAAAAACAGCAGCATTCATCTTGGATATTCAGCTCTTTATTTATCCGTCAGCCAATCGCTGAGACAGATTACTGTGTGTTTTTAACCATTTGACGGTTTGATTGAATTGACTTTATTTCTTAGATCCTTCACATACATGAGGAGTAAAAATCTTAATGTGCCATCTCATCTAAATGTGCCATGTACAATTATAGTAATTTATAATGAATAGGATAGTCAAATAGTACACTCAAATCAATGTGAGTTCATCAGTGCAAAATGGCATTTATTTACATTCCAGTCATGACTCACTTCAAGAAAGTATTTCATCAACTGTGAGAGTGCTAGGCATATTCTCTATCTCTTCATGTAGGGCTACTATAATTAATGATAGGACAATTAATCATGGGGCCTGGAGATTGGAGGGAGCTCTTTTCCAATCAATTGCTTTTCAACTACTCCTGGGTTAATTTGTAATACATTGGAAATCTGACTGGGCAAGTCTTGGCACAGTGCTCTTTTGCATCCCTAATCTGATGCACAGGAGCAAGGAGTGATGCCATTCTTCATGCTGTGTCCTCTCAGTTTAGTGTTGGTTTGGGAAATCTGCTGTAGGTAAATTGCTTACCTAGATTTTTGCACCTCTCTTCTTCCACACTGAATTCATCCCATGATATTATCCCATGACTCGTGCTGTTCTTCCCTGATCCCATGTCAAAACCAAATGCCATTCCGTCTCCTGAACAGAATGTGCCAGTCATTACATTCCCAATTACCCACACTCACCCCCTCTCCACCAAATCTTTTTACACACTAAGTGACAGGGTTTGTTGCAACACCCCCATTCACCACCACCACCCCACCAGCAGCAGAGACATGTTACTGGTCTAGGTCTGGGATACTAAGATTGGCCTGGAAACTGACTGGGCAATGCTTAAAACGTGCGAGGTCTCGGGGACAGGTGAAGTTCCCAATGGCCGAAATGATTATTTCAGCTCAGCTACTGAATTCATCTCATTATGCTTACTGGAATGGATAAGAAGCTTTAAGCATACACATGTGGTTGATTACCAAGTCAGTGGGTTCACCATAGCCTCACCCAGGCTGCCATAGATTCAAGAGTAAAACCTTCGATTGGCATGGATAAAGCTTCAAATTAAGCAAATATATCTTCTAATTGCATCAATTATTTTAACATTATATGATGAACTGTTTGTGTAATTTAGCAACACCTTTCATTAGCTACAGGTTACACCATTTTAAATTTAGTTCAATCGCAAGTGCAAAAAAAATTTTTAAAAATTGGTCAAAAGGTTCATTGTACTCTTCTGCATTGCAAAGGGCAAAACTCTAAAAGTTAAAACTTAAACATGACTATTTGCATTATAATCTTGAACCAGTAAGCTAGTTAGTAACCGTTTGATTTGACTGGAGACAATGACAGCCTGGACAAGGGAATAAAAAATCCAATTTAAATGAGACGACAGCATACCATTTTCTGACACACCCTAAAGTATAATTTTCTCATCACCATCCTGTTCACAAGCGCATCACTTCCAGCTGCTTACATCATTGAAGTGAATTCCTGAAAACATATGTTGATGCATTCATTACTGTCAGCAAAAAAAAATACTCAAATCTAGGATAGTCATTTAAAGATTAGTGACTGATAGATTTATTTCAATGCTGTTAATTTTGAAAGCATAACCATGACTCCATGTCAAATTTGAAGATGTGAGTGAAAGAATATGATCTTTATATGTATTGCCTTGCAAAATTAAATTGGCATTATAACTACCTATCTTCTGTCTGTCATTTGACCTAAATCTGACTGCAAAGAAAAGAACATGCCATGGTTAACTGGTTTTGTAGTAGCTGTACTTAAGCTGTAAGATATTGAAATTGCTCTTGCATCTGCAAAACATATTATCTTCTTACCATATATAATTTTAGTCAGGTACAAAACTAGAAGTGGGTCTTTGAGAAAGGGTGGATGATACATGACACACTCTGAACACCAAATTTATTTTATAACCACAAGAAACTTTGCAGATGCTGGAAATCCAAAGCAACAGACACAAAATGATGGAGGAACTCTGCAGGTCAGGCAGCATCCATTGCTACGAACAGTCAACATTTTGGGCCGAGACCCTTCTTCAGGACTGGAAGGGAAGGCGCCAGAATAAAAAGACCATTAGACCTAGTTGTATACCAGTTGTACTATGTATAAGACATAGGAGCAGAATTAGACATCTGGCCCAGCAAGTCTACTCCACCATTCAATCATGTCTGATCTGTTTTCTATCTCCTTCTCAACCCCTGTTCCTAGCCTTCTCCCCATAACCATTGATGCCATGTCCAATCAAGAACCTATCAATCTCTGCCTTAAATACACCCAACGACCTGGCCTCCACAATGGCATGTGGCAACAAATTCCACAAATTTCTCTGCATCTCTGTTTTGAAAGGGCACCCCTCTATCCTGAGGCTGTGCCCTCTTGTCCTAGACTCTTCCACGACGGGAAACATCCTTTCCACATCTACTCTGTCTAGGCCTTTCAACATTCAAAAGGTTTCAATGAGACCACACCGCCACCCCCCCCCCCCCCCATCCTTCTGAATTCCAGCGAGTACCGACCCAGAGCCATCAAACATTTCTTGTATGATAACCCTGTCATTCCTGGAATCATCCTTGTGAACCTCCTCTGGACCCTCTCCAATGCCAGCACATTTTTTCTAAGCTGAAGGGCCCAAAGCTGTTCACAGTACTCAAGGTGAGGCCTCACCAGTGTCTTATAAAGCCACAGCATCACATCCTTGGTCTTGTATTCTAGACCTCTTGAAATGAATGCTAACATGGCATTTGCCTTCCTCACCACCAACTCGACCTGCAAGTTAACCTTTAGGGTGTTCTGCACAAGGACTCCCAAGTCTCTTTGCATCTCAGATTTTTGGATTTTCTCCCCAATTAGAAAATAGTCCGTACATTTATTTCTACTACCAAAGTGCATAACCATGCATTTTCCAACATTATTCTTCATTTGCCACTTTCTTTCCCATTCTTCTAATCTGTCTAAGTCCTTCTGCATCCTACCTGTTTCCTCAGCACTATCTGCCCCTCCACCAATATTTGTATTGTCTGCAAACCTGGCAACAAAGCCATCTATTCCATCATCCAAATCATTTATATACAGCATAAAAAACAGTGATCCCAACACCGACCCCTGCTGAACACCAATAGTCACTGGCAGCCAACCAGAAAAGAATCCTTTTATTCCCACTCGCTGCCTCCTACCAACCAGCCAATGCTCTAACTATGTTAGTAACTTTCCCATAATACCATGGGCTCTTATCATAGTAAGCAGCCTTATGTGTGGCACCTTATCAAAGGCCTTCTGAAAGTTCAAATATACAACATCCGCTGCATCCCCTTTATCTATCCTACTTGTATTCTCCTCAAAGAATTCCAACAGACTTGTCGGGCAGGATTTTCCCTGAAGGAAACTATGCTGGCTTTGTACTATCTTGCCCTGTGTCACCTAGTACTCCATAACCTCATCCTTAACAATTGTCTCCAACATCTTCCCAACCACTGAGGTCAAGCTAACTGGTCTATAATTTCCTTTCTGCTGCCTTCCTCCTTTCTTAAAGAGTGGAGTGACATTTGCAATTTTCCAGTCCTCTGGCACCATGCCAGAGTCCAACAATTTTTGAAAGATCATCTCTAGTACCAGCACAATCTCTAACACTACCTCTTTCGGAACCCTAGAATACAGTTCATCGGGTCTAGGTGACTTATGTACCTTTAGGTCTTTCAGCTTTTCAAGCACCATCTCTCTTGTAATAGTAACTGCACCCACTTATCTTCCTTTACACAGTACAAAATCAGGCTAGCGTCTTCCACAGTGAAGACTGGTGCAAAATACTCATTTAGTTCATAAGCCATCTCCTTGTCCCCATGATAATTTCTCCCACTTCATTTTCTAGTGGCCCTATATCCACTTTCATTCTCTTTTATTTTTAACATTCTTGAAAAAACTTTTACTTTCCACTGTTGTTATTTCCGAGCTTGCTTTAATATTTCACCTTTTTCCTTCTAATGATTTTTAGTTGCTCTTTGTATTTTTTTTAAACTTCCCAATCCTTTATCTTTCCACTAATTTTTGCTTTGTTGTATTCCCTTTCACTTGCTTTTACAATAGCTTTGACTTCCCATAATAAACACAAAGTACACTGCAGATGCTGTGGTCAAATCAACATGTACAAACAAGCTAGATGAACTCAGCAGATCAGGCAGCATCCGTTGAAACGAGCAGTCAACGTTTCGGGCCGAGACCTTCCCTTGTCAGCCACAGTTGTACTATTTTACCATTTAAGTGTTTCTTCATTTTTGGATTACATATGTCCTGCACCTTTCTCATTTTTCCCAGAAACACATGTCGTTGCTGCTCTGCTGAAATCCCCGTGAGCAGCAACTTCCAATTTACTTTGGCCAACTCCTCTCTCATACCCCTGTAACTTCCCTTAAATACTGCCACATCAGACTTTACATTCTCCCTGTCAAATTTCAAGTTGAACTCAATCATATTGTGATCGTTGGTTCCTAAGGGTTCTTTTACCTTAATCTCCCTAATCGCCTCTGGTTCATTACATAACACCCAATCCAGTATAATTAATCCCCTAGTAGACTCAATGACAAACTGCTCTAAAAAGCCATCTCTTCGGCATTCAACAAACTCACTCTCTTGAGATCCATTATCAACCTAGTTTTCCCAATCAACCTGCATGTTAAAATCTCCCATGACTACCATAACATTGTCCTTTTGACATGCCTTTTCATTTCCTGTTGTAATCTGTGGCCCATCTCCCAGCCACTGTTGGGAGGCCTGTATATCACTGCCATCAATGTCCTTTTACCCTTGCAGTTTCTTAACGCAACCTACAAGGATTCAACATCTTCTGATCCTATGTCACATCTTTCTACTGATTTGATGCCATTCTTTACCAGTAGAGCCACACCACCTCCTCTGCCTACCTTCCTATCCCTCTGATATAACGTTTAATGTTGGACATTCAGTTCCGAACTACAACTATCCTTCAGCCACGATACAGTGATGGCCACAACATCATACCTGGCAATCTATAAAATTGCAACGAAATCCTCCACCTTATTTCTTATAGTACTTTCATTTAGATACAACACCTTGAGTACTGTGTTTGCTATCCTTTCTGGCTCAGCATCCCTCGCTTTGATTTGATACTCAGCCTGTTGGCTACAACTACATCCCATCACCTGCCTGCCCTTCCTGACAACCTGACTGCAAGCTATCATTACTTTTTTACCATCCATCTTATCCTGAGTCTGGCTCTTACTCCCCTGCCAAATTAGTTTAAACCCTCCCCAACAGATGTACAAACCTGCCCACGAGAATATTGGTCCCCCTTGGGTTCAGGTGCGACCCGTCACTTTTGAACAGGTCATACCTCTACCAGAAGATCAAAGAATCTGAAGTCCTGTCCCCTGCACCAGCTTCTCAGCCACGCATTTATCTACCAAATCATCCTGTTCTACCCTCGCTGGTGCGTGGCACAGGCAGCAATCCAGAAGTTACTACCTGGGAGGTCCTGCTTCTCAGCTTTCTACCTAGCTCTCTAAATTCTCTTTTCAGGACCTCTTTGCTTTGACCTCCTATGTCATTGGTACCAATATGTACCAAGACATCTGGCTGCTTCCCTTCCCTCTCCAAAATGTTGTGGACATGATCAGAGACATCCCTGACCCTGACACCTGGGAGGCAACATACCAACCAGGTGTCCTGTTCACGTCCACAGAGTATCCTGTCTGTTCCCCTCACTACTGCTCCCTTCTCCCTCTTTCCCTCCTGCACCACAGACCCATACTCAGGTGGGGGGAGGGGAAGCAGGATAGCTAGAAGGTGATAGGTGAAGCTGGGCAGCTGGGAAAGGTAAAGGGCTGGAGATGAAGGAGTCTGATAGGAGAGGAGAGTGGACCATTGGAGAAAGGGAAAGAGGAGGGGTACCAGGGAGGGGTGACAGGCAGGTGAGGAGAAGTAAGAGGCTGGAGTGAAGAATAGAAGAAGAGGGGAGGGGGAGAGAATTTTTTTACTAGAATAAGATAAGAGAAGATAAGAAAGATGATGAGAGGCATTGATCGTGTGGATAGTCAGAGGCTTTTTCCCAGGGCTGAAATGGCTAGCACGAGAGGACAGTTTTAATGTGCTTGGAAGTTGGTACAAAGGAGATGTCAGGGGTAAGATTTTTATGCAGAGAGTGGTGAGTGCGTGAATGGGCTGCCGGCAACGGTGGTGGAGGCGGATACAGTAGGGTCTGTTAGGAGACTCCTGGACAGGTACATGGAGCTTAGAAAAATAGTGGGCCATGGGTAACCCTAGGTAATTTCTAAGGTAAGGACATGTTCGGCACAGCATTGTGGGCCAAAAGGCCAGTATTGTGCTGTAGTTTTTCTATGTTTCTATGTTTCTAGAAGGAGAAATCGATATTCATGCCACCAGGAGGCTACCCAGACAGAATATAAGGTGTTGCTCCTCCACCCTGAGAGTGGCCTCATTGTAGCACGAGGAATCCTTGGATCAACATGTCGGAACAGGAATAGAAATGGGAATTAAAATGCTGGGCTACCGGGAAGTTCCACTTTTGGCAGATGGAACAAAGTGCTCGGTGAAGTGGCTCCCAGTTTATGACGGGTCTCACCAATGTAGAAAAGGCTGCATCAGGAGCACTGGATATAATAGATGACCCCAGCAGATTTGCAGGTGAAAGACTCACCTGGAAGGACTGTTTATTTTGTGCATATTTATTGGATGTAGACCTACCTCGATGAATTCAGCAGCATGATGATCATATTTTTCACAACATGCATGGGATTTTTAAAGGATGTTGACATTCTGTTTTGTACTTGATTAGACAATAAAGTCTAGAAACTTTGTTTTGCTTTCTTTTGGACTACTCTGGAGAGGCCGAGAGGAGGTTCTTGATGACTGGGCATCCCAGGATCTCCATGCCTTCCACCAGGCTTGTGTCCAGGGGAGGTCACTCCAGGGCCATTGTCCATTGTCCTTCGAGACAGACGGATGCCATTATCATCATCATTAGTAAAGCATATGATAATCATGAGTACCTTTAACATTTAAACTGAAGAAAGTGTGTTCAGCATCAGAGAAGTAATCTGGGGTCATCGGGGGTTTTGTGTCTTTCGACATCAGACACTCTCGCCCAGGCGAGCCAGCGAGAACTGATCAGGCCTACCAGCATTGGTGCGTGGCTCACGCCTCTTTCTGTGATGGTTCTGGTGGCTCTTTTATTTTCAGCCCCCGTAATTCCAAGAAGGGAGTAGGTTCTGCACAGCAAGCGTCCAGCAAAACATCTGCACGCCTCCACTATAGGCTCGCATTGTGCCCTCCCCCCCTGTCTTTGGCACTGCTCTACCAGATCCTGATGTCACTTCATTGAAGCACTTGGTTGTTACCAGGAGTCAATAAGGTCCGGAAAGCAGAGTGGAAGTTCAAGGCTTAAAATTTCTTCTGAATTTTTTCAAAAATCTGCTACTAATGTGAAGAGATTTTGCCTCTTTTTATCTCCCAAAACATTCTCCAACTTTTACAGTTGATTCTCTCCCTAAATAGAGCACAATTGTGTGTCTATGAAACTTAAATATTAGTTACTTTATAGGAACTGCAGTGAAGGTTGCTGAAGGGTGAATCAATCAATCTTTACAAATAAAGAACTGCATCGGAACACAGTTCTTAATGTTATTTACAATGATAGAGCTGACATCCAAAAATTGACACAATTATCATGGAATTATTTCTTAACTGTTCTCAGAAAATGGTTTGTTTTTCTTCAGAATCAATAATAGAAGTTCTTATTTTTTTAATCTGTATGCTGCATACATCATAATGCAGTTATTCCCTGAATGACCACAAGTAGTGGACCAAATGGCTGCAATAGCATAAGATGAAGAACTGCTATGGGCTTGTTCTTGTAGAAACATGGCTCCAAGTCAGCACTCATGCATTATCAATCCACAGGCCTTGACTCTCAGAGACATGGGGTACCTTATTATTTTTAAAATATTTTTGGAACTGTTTTTCTGTGATCATAATTATACTTTCTGTGTGCTGTGTTTGTTGCTACTGTGCTTTGCACTTTGGCACAAGAGGAATGTTTTGTTTGACTTTGTACGGTTGAATGACAATTAAATTTGAACTTGTATGTTTACTTGTATCAGTTAAACCAATGGATTTCAACACAGTTCCACTTTAACTGTAGAATTATTGATTATATAGCATGCTGATGTTCCAGAGTAGAAAATCAAGGCTGAAAAATTGCTTTGGACTTTAATAACCTGCCACTAAAGAGCTTATGCATTTCTTTTAAAATCTCCTCTAATTACGATGACAGTTGATATACTGCAATATTAATTATATATAGGTCATTGTCAAAAGGTTTGTCTGTTGATTTACTCTAAGTACCAATAGAGGAGAATGCATTTTTTTCATATTTGGAAAAGAAACAAAATAAGATTACTTCGGTGATGGGGGAAAAATGAGGAAAGAATGGAAAATGCTGGAAATACACTGCAGGTCAGGCAGCATCTCAGAAGTGCAAAACAACCTGGATTTTTTGTGTCAATATTTTTCACAAGAATCCAGTTAAAATAAAACACTGTTAATCTGACATCCCATGTTCAAAAGTCCCAGTGGTTCCGCATCTGACTCATTGGGGTTGATTTCCTGCACTCTCTTTAAACATTCATGGTTATTTCTATGCTCCCATTAAACACAACAGTCTTTATTTCCAGTGTCCTTTTAATCTCATCAGGATCTTTTTTCCTGCAGTCCTTTTAAAATAATTAATTTTATGACTTTGTTTTAACTGTAGATTCAATGACAGTGTCACTCATTTGACATTTAATCCAATAAATAAATAAAATTAAATATATCACACGATCTCCACTCTATTTCCAATTTGCAGGCAGTGAGTCAATGTTCAATGCAAAGAGTAGCCTTGATTGAAACATGTCAGAAAAAAAACATTTTCTCACTATTTCCTCTATTCCCCACTCTGACCTTTCACCTCTTCTCACCTGCCTATTACTCAATGGTTCAATGGTTCCATTTAATATCACAGAATGTATACAGTGTACAACCTGAAATTCTTACTCTTCACAGACATCCACAAAAAAGAAGAAACCCCCCCCCCAAAGAATGAATGGCAGAAATATGTTAGAACCCCAAATCCTATCCTCCCCTCCCCCCATGCACAAGCAACAGCAAAGCATCAAGTCAAGTCAAGATGCTTTTTATTGTCACTTCAACTATAACTGTTGGTACAGTACTCAGTAAAAACGAGACAATGTTTTTCAGGACCATGGTGCTACATGAAACAATACAAAAGCTACACTAGACTACAGACCTACACAGAACTGCATAAAATGCACAAAACAGTGCAGGCATTACAATAAATAATAAACAAGACAATAGGCACAGTAGAGGGCAGTAAGTTGGTATCAGTCCAGGCTTTGGGTATTGAGGAGTCTGATAGCTTGGGGGAAGAAACTGTTACATAGTCTGGTCGTGAGAGGCTGAGTGCTCCGGTGCCTTTTGCCAGAGAGATTGTATGAGGGGTGTGAGGGGTCCTTCATAATGCTGTTTGCTTTGCAGATGCAGCATGTAGTGTAAATGTCTGTAATGGCAGGAAAAGAGACCGTGATGATCTCAGCCGACCTCACTATCCACTGCAGGGTCTTGCGATCCGAGATGGTGCAATTTCCAAACCAGGCAGTGATGCAGCTGCTCAGGATGCTCTCAATACAACCGCTGTAGAATGTGATGAGGATGGGGGGTGGGAGATGGACTTTCCTCAGCCTTCACAGGAATTAGAGACACTTTGCTATGGAGTTGGTGTTGAGGGACCAGGTGAGATTCTCTGCCAGGTGAACACCAAGAAATTTGGTGCTCTTAACGATCTCAACAGAGGAGCCATCAATGTTCAGTGGAGAGTGGTCACTTGGTGCCCTCCTGAAGTCAACAACCATCTCTTTTGTTCACATTCAGAGACAGGTTGTTGGCTCTGCACCAGTCCATTAGCCGCTGCACCTCCTCTCTGTAAGCTGACTCGTCGTTCTTGCTGATGAGACCCACCATGGTATTGTCATCAGCGAACTTGATGATGTGATTCAAGCTGTGTATTGCTGCACAGTCATGGGTCAGCACAGTGACCAGTAGTGGACTGAGCACGCAGCCCTGGGGAGCCCCCGTGCTCAGTGTGATGGTGTTGGAGATGCTGCTTCCGATCTGGACTGAGTGAGGTCTCCCAGTCAGGAAGTCTAGGATCCACTTGCAGAGGGAGGTGTTCAAGCCCAGTGGGCTCAGCTTTCCAATCAGTTTCAACCCTCTCCCTCCCACTCCCGCACTTGTTCTAGCAGAAAGCATCAGCCCCCCACCGCCACACACCGTACAAGCAACAGCAGAGCCCCCGAAGAGACCATGATCTAGAGTCCAACCTCTGTCCACCCCAACTGTCCGGCATCCCACAGGCTCTCGCCCTCCAAGGGGCAGAGAGGTATCACTTCCCCCTGTGTCCACTCCTCCTCCTTTCCTTTCTCCTATGGTCCACTCTCCTCGTCTACCAGATTCCTTTTTCACCTTCCCCACTCACCTAGCTTCACCCATCACCTTCCAGCTAGCCCCCTTCCCCTTCCTCCACTGTTTTGTTCTGGCATCTTCTTCCTTTCTTCTCAGTTCTGAAGAAGGTTCCCGGCCAGAACATCGACTGTCAGTTGATTTCCATAAATGCTGCCTGACCTGCTGAGTTTCACCATCCTTTTGTGTGTGTTTCTTCAGTAAGAAACATGTTGGATATCAGTTCCCTTCTACAATTAGAATTAGTACAGTCTGAAAATGTCTGTGATAAAACAGAAAGTATAAATTGCATCAGTCATGTGAGTTAGACTTACTTAGTACTTTTCTTCATGAGTTTGATTGCAAGCAACCAAAATGTCCATTTTTTAATATAGAATTCCTTTTCTCCTCACTTTATTTGCCGCTGCCTGGCACCACCTCTTGTCTTTTGTACTCTACAAACAAAGCAGCAGAAAGGAACTACACTTCCAGTGCCAACTTTTAAAACAATGAATGACACCAAGCACAATAAAATTTAAACTCCAATCAACTATTATTGTCAGATTTGCTACTCTCAGCTTTGAACCATGATCACTCCTAGTCTATTGAATTAAACTGAAGTGTTCAATTATTTACGTTTGATTAAAATCCTGCAGATTTAAGTGCGTCTGATAAGGATGAAAAGCTGGCAAGTACACGTAATTTGAGACATTGCTTTTCCATTGCCATTGTAACATGCTTTTAGCTTTTATCTTAAGTGGTACTTTACTGAAGAGCTGAATAAAAAGACAAGAGTTTCTTCATTATCTAGATTCTCATCATTCCTCCCTCCTGCCATTCCATTTCTCACTGATGATACATATCCTGCTGTTTGCCAAGGCCAATAAAGCTGTTGGCACCTCCTGCGACCTTCACAGAGTAAATTCCTTTGCTCCATGTTTTATGGTTACTGTGAAAAGCAGCCAATTATTTTGAATTTACGGATATAGCAGAGTAATAGTCCCTTCTGGCCCAGCAAGTAGTGCAGCTCAATTACACCCACGTGACCCTTTTACAACCCCATACACCTTTGGAATGTGAAAAGAAACAGGAGCACCTGGATTAAACCCACACTCTCATGGGAGAGTGTCCAAGCTCCTTACTGACAGTAGTGAGATTGAACCAGGACCGCTGGTGATTTCTTCATCCCTGATACCTTTCTTCACTTTCTTGTCTTTGATTGGGAAGTCTTGCATTTCGTCTCAACTCGTGTAAGAAGAAGCAATGCTCAGATGAAAGAGAGGAAATGCTCACAACTTTATCCAAAATATGCAAACGAAATTTTCTATGTCTGCAGCACTTGAACAAATTGACAGCCCTCTCTTTTTCCAGCACAGTTAAGTTTCTAGACCAAATAACTCTACTTTTCTCTCTACAGATTCTACCTCAGCTGCTGAACGAGTTCAGTATTTTCTGCACTTGTAGCTGAGGATTCTGAACTAGCTGAAGACTTAACCCACTTGTAGAAATGTTGAGCAGCTCTGGCTGCCTCTGTGGGAAGGAAACCGGGTTTAATGTACCATGCTGGAAACCGGAAAAATAGAAAAAATGGAAGTTTCAAATTGTAGAGTGAAGGAGAGATAGATAGGACAGAGGGAACGTACCTTGATAGATTGACACCAAGTTGCTGTTGATGAAGGCAGTGAGAGAGGAAGTAAGCAAACAAAGAAACTTGTAAAACCTGTAAAACCACAATCAGATCTGTTTGAGAGACCCAGCAGACAAAGCAGTGTTGGTGGAGAGTGAAAGCATGAATTAATCTTGCAGAATTGGCCAGTGTGGTATTTAATTAAGGTCATTTATACGTTATTTGCTGCTGCTGGAAAACATAAGGCTGTCAGGGTGGCAGTTATTTTTTCCTAATCATTCCATTGAAGACATACTCTATCAATAACTTAGAATGCTTATTCCTGAAAGTCTCAAAAGCAACTTCAATTATAAAGTTGGTTATTATCCACTTGTAATCCTCTTCCAGCTTTACGTTGTCTATTTTCTCTGGTTTGATATACACTCATCATTTTCCCAAATGGGACAAAATGGGAATGGAAATAAGTGACTGGATATTTTTCCACCTGATATGTGATGATTATTAATACTATATGGAACAATTGAACATCTCTGTGCTTCTTTAATTTTGGCTTTAATAATGTTCTGGAGAAGAGGGATGCTTATGTGAGAATGCTGCTCTTAGACTATAGTTCAGCATTCAACACTATAATTCCCTCCAGGCTCGACAAGAAGCTCAAAGATCTCGGCCTTCACCCTGCCTTGTACAGCTGGATTCTGGACTTCCTGTCAGATTGCCAGCAGGTGGTAAGAGTGGGCTCCCTCACCTCTGCCCCTCAGACCCTCAACACAGGTGCCCCTCAGGGTTGTGACCTAAGATGCCTCCTTTACTCTGTCTATACCTATGACTGTGTCGCCACCCACAGCTCCAATCTGTTAATTAAATTTGCAGGTGATACTACATTGATTGGTCTTATCTCAAACAATAACTGGGTGGCCTTCAGAGAAGAAGTCATCACCCTGACACAGTGGTGTCAAGAAAAAAACTTCTCCCTCAATGTTGCAAAACCAAAGGAGCTGGTGGTGGAGTACAGGTGGAATGGAGACAGGCTAACCCCTATTGACATCAGTGGATCCAGGGTTGAGAGAGTGAACAGCTTCAAGTTCCTTGGTATACACTTTACAAGACCAAAATGCTCTGGGATGGCTTCTTCCACCAGGCCAACAGACTGATTAATTCACACTGACACAATCGTATTTCTAAGCTATATTGATTGTTCTGTTGTACATCTTACTGTACATACTATTCTTTACAATTTACTATAATTTGCACATTGCACATTCAGATGGAGTAGTAACGTAAAGACGTGTATGTGAAGGACGTATGAAAGACAATTCAATTCAATTCAATCAAGTAAGTTTACAACGAAAAAGACAGAAGTAGGAATCAGAGAGAAGTGGAGACCCTTAGGGATTATATATTAGCAGGTAGGACTCAAGCAGCTGCAGGTTCATTCACCAATGGTAGAACAATAAAATCAGAGGGCACACAAGCGACCAGGATAGCAAAAAACAAATTGCTTAATGGGATGAAGTTCTTTGTGACAAATAAATACATCAATCCAGATTTCTTGAAGGCAAAATAATGCTTCAATAGGACTGGAAACTTGCCTTCTGTTGCGCTAAATGCAGAATTTGTTACCAGCTGAGCACTGTACTCAGACATAGACTATCACATTATAGTTACGGCAATGCGTAGTACAGGTCATTTTGTCCATGAGCATCAAAACGTAGATTTGTGATGGAAAGCTTCAGGTAGAGAATAATAGTGATGTATTCTTTCCATCACATTTCCCGAGAATGTGGGGGTTTTTTGGAATTATTGGCATTAATTCTCAGAGAAGTGGCATAATGAAGTCCAAAAGTCACAGTGATGCAGTAAGCAGATAGTGGGCATTTCCAGCAAGCAGAAATGGATTCTTTAGAAAATAATATGTGTCCAGCTGAATTTAGCCAGCAGCATAGTTCAGTCTATTGTGATAAAGCACAAAAGATAATAAAGGGCCCCCGATTGAGCACTTGGGATTAATATTCAGCCCAAGCAGTCGTCAGAGTAGAATAGAAATCCAGAAATAAAGCCAAAGAGATTGGCTCAAGTATACTGAAGCAAGTTGTCGTAAATCAAGTAGAAAGAACTGGAGCACTTAAATACTAAAACAGATATAATTTAGAGAATTGATTTAAAAAAGTGCAAGACCAAGAATGATGGATATTTATTATCACAAAATAGTGCACTGAAAATTACTTCTATCCTGTTAGATTAACTATCAATAACATTTTTCAGTTACTTGTAATAATATAAAAGTAGTTGGCTTTTTGAATAATTAAATGCTTAGAATATCTAGTGAAGTAAACTATCATCCACTTACCAGCTTTATTTAAAACATTATGTAAGTATAAAATCAATATTGAATCTGCTTCAGGCAGTGCATTCAAGATCATAACAACTTGTTGCATAAATCACATTCTTTATAAATGCCTCCGGCTCCTCTGCTAATTACCTTATGTAACATGACCTCTTTTGCCTATAGATGCTGCTTCTCCTTTTATCAAAACTTCAACTTCAGTGGAGAAAAAGACATCTATATGTGTATGTTTTGTTTGCACAGACTGTCTCAGAGAGAATGTTGCAAAATCTAACATGTAAAAAAATTGTAATTTAACATTAAATTCTTCAGATATATAGCTTATATTTTCTCTGACTTCATTCATGCATAATAGCTAATGGCAGCAAGCTGTGAAACAACCATACAGAATTGAAAGCAACATATTTGCAACATAGGACAATGCTTTTTCTGATGTAGCAGTTTTCAAGCATGTAATAGGTATCCCATTGAATTGCTGCCACAGAAATGTAATTTGGATATGTCAAGAATCAATTTTTCTTGAGGATTGCTTATGCCCTTGCTGGAATCAGAGAGATTCTGATTCTTGACTCTATGTGAGAGCAGGGTGATTTTCATATCGAGAATGGGCACTGGAGTCTTCAAATAGAACTGATCACTCACTGGTGGAGGGCCAGAAATTACTGTAGTGACTTCCTGCTGTTCTTGCCAGGGACTGAGAAAACAAACAAGTAATGTCTTTTTTTATCTTTATATCGTAAATTGTGATGAAAAAAAAAATGATAGCAATGAAAAAGTTGCAAGGATTACCTGGTAACTGTTGCAAGTATTAGGCTTTGCACTTCGAGAGGACTAATGAAAGTGGAGAGAATACTGTTAATGGCAGGATCCTTAACATTATTGGAGCACAGGAACCTTGGGTTCAAGTCCATAGCTCACTGAAAGTCAGCAGGAGAGTAGATAGAATGGTAAAGAAGTAGTGTAATAGGCATGCTTGACTTTATTGGGCAGGGCACTGAGAATAAGAGTCAAGAAGTCAAATTGCAGCTATATTAAACTTTGTTTAGGCTGCTTTTGCAGTATTGTGTGCACTTGTGGCCAGTCCATTACAAGAAAGAGATGGAGTCTTTGCAACAGGTGCAGAAGAGGTTCACCATGATGATGCCTGGATTAAAGAGTATGAGCTATAAGGGCAAACTGGGGTTCTTTTCTCTGGAGCATCAAAGGCTGAGAGGAGACGTTGTAGAAGTTCATAAGATTTTGAGAATCATAGACAGGGTTTTTTCCAGGGTAGACTGTCAAGTACAAGATGCGTGAATTTCAGGTGAAAGGAGCTAAAGTTTAAAAGAGGTGGGCAGGGAAGTATTTTTTAACTCAGAGTGGTAGTTGCCCTAGAGTGGACTGCTGGGCAATGACAGAAGCAGGTACAATAATGGTGTTTAAAAGGCTGTCAGATACACACACATGATTGTGCAGGGAATGGAGGAATATGGATCATGCATAGGCAGGAGAATAACTAGTTTAATTCAGCATAGAAATCAGCACAGTTGTTGTGGAGTGAAGGGCCTGTCCCTATGCTGTATTGTTCTGTATTTTAACTGGTGCTTAATAAGTGTGGTTTATTAAAGAATTTATTGGGATGATGATTAAATGGGAAGTGCATGGAACAATAAGCATTTTTTTCAGGATCCACAACTATGAAATTCCATTGTACAACAGGCAATAGAATTGAGCCAACCTCATTTCTAATAACAATGATGTCAGGAACTTACACACATCCCTTCTGTCCACTCTTGCTAGTAAAAAGCAAATAATGTTGAATGGTCCCCATTATAAAGACATCAATTATAAGGTTAATATTATACACCCAGGATCAATTCTGGAACAAATCACTGGGAATGGCTTTGGATGGTGATCAAATCCAATTTCTCTCTTTCAGCAGTGCAGCTTGTGCAACATTTAGACAAATAATATTTTTGAAAATAAAGCATGAGTTGCTCTTACATAAGATAGTTGCTCCGAGTGTGCTATAAGGCAAACTGAACACAACAAACTTTTACAATGGAACTTCTCATAACTTCAGGACATTCCAAAGAATTTTACAGCCAATGAAGTATTTTAGAAGTGCAGTCATTGAATTAAGGATGGAATCACAACAAGTCACACAGAGTGAGATTTCAATCAGCAACACAATAATAACTAGATAATCGTTAGTGATGCTGTCTGCGGAGTACGCACCAGCGATTTCAAGAACACAGTAGTGCAGCCAAACAGTGACACTATTGCAGTGTTAGTAATCTGGTTTCATGTCTGCCATTGTCTGTAAGGAGTTTTTTTAAATTCTTCCTGTGATGCATGGGTTTCCTCCAGGTGCTCTGGTTCCCTCCCACATTCCAAAGAAGTATGGTTAATAGGTGAATAGGTCACACAGCTGTAATTGGCAGCATGGGTTCGTATGGGCCGGAAGGGCTTGTTACCATGCTCTACCTCTAAATAAATAAACATCTACTTCCCTTCAGCTATTTGGATCTTGAATCAGCTGGGAAAATGCGAATATCTACAATTTATGATCACTTTTGCACTAGGTGACTGCTTTCTGTTCTAATTGCTTTTTTTCTTGTAGAAGTCGTGTATAATTTATGTTCAATGGATGCCTTTCTTGTGATTGCTGTTTATGTGATGCCAGAGGAAAAGAAAATTTATCGGCGGGCACACTGTTTGTTGAGGTTTACCTTTAGCAACAGAGAAAACAATTGAATTGAGTTATGTACAGACCTTTATCTTCTCAGGTCAAAAATAAGAGTGAATATATATCAATTCAGGTATTGCAGCATATGGAAAGCCATTCAACATCCAGTTTGACAGTGAGCGCAGTAGAGGGTTCTATACTGTGAGCTGGATCATGTGAATTATCCCATTCATTTATAATGAAATGAGGGACATTTGGAATGGATTAAAAACAGGTTTTTCATTTAGGGGTTTAACCTACATTATGAAATTCATCTTGGTAATGGGGAAAGGTAATTATTATATTTCACAGAGTTAATTATATTAATCAATCATTTCTGCATTCCACGTAATTTTAGGTCACAGGAACCGCATGAAATGAAATCATTTGCTGTGTTCAGTCCGTCTTAACTTTTAAAAACTGTTCGAACTTTATTAGGGAAAAAAGTTACATTTTGATTCATCAGTGATCAGGATTATTAAAATATATGGATAAAATTCAATGTTAGTCCCCTGGCCACCACCCCAGTAGAACTGAGAAATTGAAAATGAACCAAACAAGTGAAGAACATCTCAAAAAATCTCTCTCAAATTCATTGAAAGAATGACAAACAATAAAAGCATAGATCGTGCAACAGCCTATTCCCACTTAATATATTAAATCTCACTGACATAGATTGGTTTTTATGAAGATAAGCAGCAAATTTAGTGTGATGCCATCTTTTATACTGTCACCAGATAACTAAGGGGAAAAGATCAATCAAAATTACATGAAAAATCCAATTAACCATGAATTGATGATGTAGAGTGATGAAAATTAGATTACAGGTAGTCTCTGCTACTGGTTTTAATAATGTTAATGGTTTCTAGTGGTTTTTGCCTTACGGATGTTAATTTGCAGTATGTAGCCAGCCTCTTGTGTTTGACAGTGGCTACATAAGGTCAGTTTGCTCCATCCTTTTTGGTGAGTACCTGCAAGATGGAGGACTGTCAGAATGTAAATCTACTCACAAAGGAATCAGGGTTTACTACTACTACTATGTTGACTCAGGCCTAGGGGGCTGGCGTCAGGCACGATGACGGACTCTCCACTCCTCCCTCTCCCTCATCAGTGTATTCAGTTCATCTACATTAGCTGTGCCGCTATCTTCTCGGAGAGTATTGACCATAATCATGGGAGGGCGCCCGGGGTTTATCCTCCCATGTGATGACTAGGCTGGCAGGTAGCTCAGGGTGGCGTAGACAGTGCCCCACTAGTGGCAGTCTTCTCACCCGGATTTTAGTAGTGAGCATCGGTAGGTCGTCACAGAGCTTAACACTCATCATGTGCTGTTGCCAACTCGCGTCAAGAACCATCCGGAGCATTCATCTATAGTAACCATCTGGTGACTTTCGCATGGCCTTGGTGAGTGTCCACGTCTCGCATCTGTATGTGAGAATGGACTCAATGACTGCTAAGAAGATCCTCTTTCTGAGCACTCTGGTCAGATTCGACCTCCAGATTTCCTTCATAGCCCTCCACGCCAGCACCTTCCGTATCTTTATGTCCTTCTCCGAACTCATCATTCTTGACCCGAGGTACTTGAAGTCTAAGACTTTCTTAATGGTATCATTCTTTACGGCCTTGAGAGTACTTTTGTTGCAGTTGAACATCGTGTACTCTGTCTTTTTAATGTTTAGGTGAAGTCCAACTTGATTGGAGTTGGGGTATATAAAACAAGCCCCAACCTTGGAAATGCTCAAAGGGACACATAACAATGTAGTTTAACCGGCTTGCATCTTGGTTTGAATGGTAATGGATAATGTAATGTTAATAAAAGGCTGCTCCATGGATGTCAGAACCAGATGTGTTTTAGTGGAGCTGTAGTACTGACATATGCAAGACAATGAAAAAGCATGGTAGATGAAACCTGGCTAACTATTGCCCCATTGATCTACCCTTAAACGTAAGAGCAAGGTGGTGGTAGGTTCTTTGATGCTTTTAAGTTTCCTTGCCTTCACAGGGGCTTCCACTTTTTCTTTGATGGCAATCCATCAGCATCTGCTTTTAGCCCAAGATTTATTTCTGTGCAAACACACACTTGCTTCTTTTGAGTTTTACTTTTTGTCTGTAGAGCTAATTACCACATCTAATAGTCAGAGTTTCTTCATTAGTATTTGTGGCTTTTAGTACATCTTGATCAGAATATGCACCTTGTCTGTTACAGCTTGAATAGTCTTTAATGATAATTACTTATTCTAAGATAGTTTTGGCGGAATGAAAATCCTTATGTGCACTCATTGTGAAATGTGCACGGATTGTGTCCCCTCATCTACATTCAGCTAAGTACGTACATGTAATGAATCTAATTTGGTAAAGACTTCGGCTCCTGCTATACCTACATAGAAATTCTATAGAACTGTTCACCATCAAGTGCATGGGTTAATATCAATGTGTAGTCTTGTCATGCTTTAAGCACTTTTGCAGTAGGTGTTGCCCAGAGCTTGGCTTTGCTAGAACTCCATGTGATTCTATTTTATCTAATTCTTCTGTCAATTGTATCTAACATAGATTGGTTCCGCTCCTTGGTGATATGGATATCAACAATGTAACTGTTTTGTCTTTGTAGGTGTCCTTGAACATTTTTGCATATTTTTCCAATTGTGATTTAATGTCTGACTTTGAAACATTTGTTTGTTATTTCAAAAATATACTCTGTTCCATAATATATACAGGAAATACAAGGTACACATCTTTCTTTACGTTCATTATGTTACGCCTGCAGCCCCCTCCTTTTTGAGAATCGCAGGATCGCTATTGATTTGGGTCAGGAAACTAGGAAATGAGAGAGAGACGTGCGGAATGTCTTGACCCCCCCCCCCCCCCCGACGATATAAAAGCTATGGGAAATGGCCACTGTCTCTTGGAGACTGACTTGTGTATTACAATACCGTGCTACGTGGTAGCCCTCAAGCAAAGTGGGCTGGTTGAGGGAGGGATTGCCTCACCCCAACCTGATTGACATCTGAGACCCTGTGGGTCAGGATAAAAGAGGGTCTGTGGGAACAGCCCCTCAGACGCACCAGAAGAAACGCTAGCGATCCCGTAATAGTGGAAGCCAATGGGAGGAGGCCACATGCGTTCGGTTCCATTTGCCCCGGAACCAGTGCCTTTTACCACGGAAGAATGGCTTTTAGCTAACAACGGGGAAACCAACTCCCAACGGCTCTCGAAGGGTTGACATCATAAAAGGACTGGGCAAGTTTTAACCCGTTTTTCTCTCAAACCAAAATGCTGCAGCTTGAATGAGCTAACAGTGACTTTTATATTTCCATCGGACAATACATTATCCCCTAGACAACGATAGAGCTATTTCTTATTGATTATTATTATACCCGCGCTTTTAGACTTAGTATTGACGACGTATATTATCTGCATGTTTGCATTGATATTATTTTGTGTATTTTTATCAATAAATACTGTTAAAATAGTACCATCAGACTTCAACGGACCTCTCTATCTTTGCTGGTAAGTGACCCAGTTACGGGGTTCGTAACAACTTGGGGTTCTCGTCTCGAAATTTGACACCAAATTGGAGGGCCAGTGAATCGGGCTTGTAAGTCCAAACTTTGATCTGGTTACGTGGGTAGCCAGACGGGAAACCAGCAAAGATGGATGTGGGTGAATTTATAGAAAACCCGACTCTGGAGGCACTAGAGGCGGCCACCAAATCAGACTTGATAAATTTGGCGAAGGGGTTAAACCTCGCAGAGGTGAGGTTGTCAATGAAAAAGCGGGAGGTGCGAAGGGCAATAACTCAGTATTTTATTGGGAAGAATGTGTTTGCAGCTGAGGTATTGGAAAATATCCCTGAAAAGGTACCAGCTAGTGGGATGGCTCAGTTAGAGTTGGAGAAATTAAGGTTGGAACATGCAATTAAGGTAAAGCAGCTGGAAGCAGCTGAGAAGGAGACTGAAAGAGCCGAGAGAGAGAGGGAGCATGCGCTCCAGCTAAAGGAGTTAGAGGTGAAACGGGTGCAGGAAAGAGCTGAGAAAGAGAGGGAAAGAGCTGAGAAACAAAGAGAGCATGAAATTCAGTTAAAACAGCTGGAAGCAGCTGAGAAAGAGAAAGAGAGAGCCGAGAAGGAGAGAGAGTATGGGGAGGCAGAGAAACAAAGGGAACATGACGTGGAGATGGAGAAGGTAAGGCAAGGGCGAAGAGATCAAGGGTCAGACCGAGAGGAGCGGTTTAATGTTAGTCGAGAGTTGAGGCTAGAACCTCCGTTCGAGGAGACGGATGTTGATAGTTATTTCTTGCTTTTTGAAAAGGTGGCAGTGAATCAGAAGTGGCCCAGAGATCAGTGGGTGGCGTTGTTACAAAGTGTGTTAAAAGGGAAGACACAGTGGGCATATACGGCGTTGTCCATGGAGGAGGAAGAGGAGGAGAGTTATGACAAAGTAAAGTAAAGTAAAGTAAACAAACTCCATTCTCCAGAGTTATGAGCTAGTACCGGAAGCGTATAGACAAGATGTTCAGAACTTTAAAGAAAGGGTGGAATCAGACGTATACCGAGTTTGCCTATGAGAAGGGTGTGCTCCTGGACCGTTGGTGCACAGCAGAGATAGTGGAGGAGGATTATTGGCATCTCAGGGAGTTAATTCTGATTGAGGAATTTAAAGGTTGTGTTTCGGAGGATATCCGGATGTATTTGAATGAGAAGCCAAATAAGTCCATCTCAGAATTTGCTAGGTTCGCAGATGAATATGCCCTAACCCACAAGACAAAGTTCTCCTCGCATAAAAGTTCCCAGAGAGATCGTGGGAATGATCGAGAAAGCCCACTAGTTGAGGCAGAGGTCCCACCGGGAGCTAGTGGTAAGGTTGAGGGGGAAAGGCCAGACGGCCAGAGATTTCCGGGCTTGACCTGTTTTAATTGTGGAAAGGGGGAGCATGTTGCATCTAGGTGCTTTGCTCTGAGGAAAGAGACAGGAAAAGGGAAAGCAGCAGTCCCTATCGGATGTGCTGTGATAATCAGTAAATCGACAAGAGAGCCTCGGGTAGACAGAGTACGAAAAGGGTCTGAGACTTGTATGTCAAATGGAACCGTGTCTGTGAGGGAGGGAGACATACCAGTTCCCCTACGGATCTGGAGAGACACAAGGGCTGAGCTGATGTTGATCAGCAGTAAGGTACTAGATTTTGGTTGCAAGACGGGAATGGTAGCTGTGAAAGGAATAGGAAAAGGGACGGAAATGGTGTCCTTATATAGGGTCATTATGAATTGTGAGCTAATCTCTGGACCAGTTGAAATAGGGGTGCGATCAGAATTCCCAAGAACTGACGCGGACGTCCTTCTTGATAACGATTTAGCCGGTGGAAAGGTTTGGTCAGCCATGACGCTGACAAGCCTGCTGGTGAGTGTTGCGGCCCCGCCCCTAGATTCCAAGATCTATCCCGCATGCGTGATCACTCGCAGCATGTGGAGAGAGGCAGCTGAGAAAGGGAGCAGTTTGAATCCGGCCAGTTTCGATTTGGCCGAGACGTTTTTACCAACCCTGTACCACGAGGGTTTAGAGGGTGGTAAAACGGAGTAGTAAAGTGAAAGAGGGTAAGGGAGAGGAGGTAGACCTGCCCTTAGCGAGGAGAAAAGTTCTAGAGGCAGAAGATAAAGATGAGAAACAGATAGAGCTGTTAAAAGGTCCAGGGTTGGTCATGGATGATCTGTCTGGTTTGGCAGAACTATTTGAAGAAGTTGAAACTTCTAAAGGTGTTCCCGATAATGAAATGAAGGCAGCCCTAGCTGAAAAGGGTGCCCTTACCTCGAAGAAGTCTGCTGGGTTAGCAGATGAGGTTGTTTCAGCCCGCGGGGTTGAGTTTACTCCAGAGAGTAGCTGGGAGGATCAGGGGAATTTAGAATTTGGACCAGGTACAGGTATTGAAAGCCTGGAAGAGGCAAATGTCCCATTTGAGTGTGTCCAAGATGTGGATGTACGTGGTACTGAACCTAGTAATGGAGCTCAGAAAAAGTCTGAGGTATTTGATTCAGTTGAAAAGGAAGGCTGTCTTTGTGGGTCAGATAGACGTGGTTCAGTGAAGAAAGGGTTAACCTTGGTAATAGTGGGAAGTGAGAGTTCCCAGGTGTTTGTGCTCGAAGGTGTGTTAAAAGTTAATGCGGAGATCAAAAGTGGGGAGATAAATATTATTATTGAAGGAAACAGGAAATATGTACTTCCCAAATCGAATGAAGAAAATTTAAAGCCTGCGGATCGCTTACAGATTGAGTTGGAAGATGACGGGACCCCCCATGCTATTGTTATTCCAGAGTGTGGTGTGAAAAGGCAGAATTTGAAATGCTGCTTGAACAAAGAGTTCGAACTGAAAACTAATAGCCTGAAGGGTCCTGAAGAGAAAGCTAGCAACTTGGATAAAATTAAAGAATTGGGTGGAAATTCAGAAGATGGTCTAAGTTTGGGACATGGGGTTGATAAAATAACTCCTATGAAAGAACTGGGCGAAAGCCTATTTCGCCAGGGTGCCCAAGCTCCCCACGTGGGGATTAACCGGAAAAGAGGCAAGGGTTAATGGGGACGCCATTTTTAAATAGCAAAAGCTGGTTTTACGGGATTTCGACAAAGCATGTGAATAATAAAGACAACCCCATGGAAGCCTGACTGTTCAGTTTCAAAGCAACAGAAAGATTAGTATTTGCATGAACTTTTGTAGCATACATGTAAGCTAAGATCACAACTCCTTAGTTTTTGTTTGTTGATGGAAAGAAATAAAAATAGGTGGTTATTAAATTGAAGTCTGATGCTACAAGACCTTAGTAAGGTACAAGATGTTAAGATATTAAAGGAAGTGACACTGTAATCGTTAACTGTTTAGATGCTGAATTGAATGTATAACTGTATTACTCTGTACTGAAAAGGAAGAGCTTTTGTATTGGGTTAGATTCTAAAATCCTGTAAGACTCGGTACTACTTCATTTTCACCGCTGGTGAAAACGCGTTGAAGAAAGGGGATGTTACGCCTGCAGCCCCCTCCTTTTTGAGAATCGCAGGATCGCTATTGATTTGGGTCAGGAGACCAGGAAATGAGAGAGAGACATGCGGAATGTCTTGATCCCCCCCCCCCCCGGCAATATAAAGCTACGGGAAACGGCCATTGTCTCTTGGAGACGGACTTGTGTATTACAATACTGCGCTACGTGGAAGCCCTCAGGCAAAGTGGGCTGGTTGAGGGAGGGATTGCCTCACCCCAACCTGATTGACATCTGAGACCCTGTGGGTCAGGATAAAAGAGGGTCTGTGGGAACAGCCCCTCAGATGCTCCAGAAGAAACGCTAGCGATCCCGTAATAGCGGAAGCCAATGGGAGGAGGCCACGTGTGTTCGGTTCCATTTGCCCCGGAACCAGTGCCCTTTACCACAGAAGAACGGCTTTTAGCTAACAACAGGGAAACCAACTCCCAACGACTCTCGAAGGGTTGACATCATAAAAGGATCGGGCAAGTTTTAACCCGTCTTTCTCTCAAACCAAAACGCTGCAGCTTGAATGAACTAACAGTGACTTTTATATTTCCATCGGACAATACATTATCCCCTAGACAACGATAGAGCTATTTCTTATTGATTATTATTATACCCACGCTTTTAGATTTAGTATTGACGACATATATTATCTGTATGTTTGCATTGATATTATTTTGTGTATTTTTATTAATAAATACTGTTAAAATAGTACCATCGGACTTCAACAGACCTCTCTATCTTTGCTGGTAAGTGACCCAGTTACGGGGTTCGTAACAATTATATACCATCAATTCAACACATTCTATTACAATGCACGTTTTCTATTTAAACAATAAGTTCCTGAGGGCTTCAATGGCTGTTGCACAGTGCCCAACGCTTCAATGTAGGATCTATGTTCATTGTCACTTTCCAGATAACTTTCAAGTGTTTGCCCAAGGGTGTGGATTGATTCGCATAAACAGCTAAATCCATTGGCAATACCTTATACTGATAGTTGTGATACGGTAAACATTACAGTAAATTTAAGTCTCATAGTGCCTAGGGTGATTTGTATAACCTCAGAGTGGGAAACTGATCAGATTGAGAGATTATGGAGCTGCAGCAGGCCCGGCATGACTGTTTATTCCAATGGTCTCTGCAGACTGATTTGTCAAGTCTCTACAGGTAATTGCTGTGTCACATACACTAGACAATCACATGACTGTATGTAATGAAGTCACTTTTAAACCACAAACACATTTTAATAGCTAGTACCAAGTTCACTACCTTTTTCATATTTTACTGTATTCTCCATTAGAGTTTTATGCTTCCATGCCCGTAACTGAGACATCAGCTGCAATGATAATGTACTGGCCAATTTACCACACTTTTGCCTTGCAGTTGTTCTGCTTTCTGCTTTTGCAAATGATATAGAAATGCAATTCTTCACTGATTATGTTGACCTCAATGCTGTGAAGACTTACTTATTGTGAAGAGATCACAGGAATGGTATTGGTTGGATTCATAATCATTGTTTGAGACTTGCTGAGGGCATGTGCCCTTTGCTCTGATGATGAAAATGCTTTGTAGATATACAAGCAATTAACCCTTTCCATTACAACAATTCTCAACTGTGTGCTTCATATTCTGATTGGGAAACCTGAGCCTCTCTAGTATGCAATGATTATATCTGCAATGTATTTGTAACTTGTGTTTAGACAAAAGTCTTTAGCACTCACCTACACCATCTCCTTCACTTTCATAACCTTGCAAGATCCAATGTGAGATTCTGTATGTTTACTAATGAATTAGCTCATTGAATGAACTTGCCGTGGAGAAGAAGCAGAGACGTGAAAACCCCACCCCATAGAACGTGCCCAACTGCTGTAATGTTTACAAATCCCTGTAATGGTCATTATGTGTGTAGTAAATTACATAATGTTTTGCTCTCTGCAACAACAATTCATTTCCTTTCCATCATTTTTTCTCAGGACATTCTGACATGTTATTCGAAATACTACTTGCAAGAGCAGATGTGCAGCTGACACACAGCCCTGATGGTGGACATTGGATGTTAGCAGTATGTATTCAGTAACTGCAGACTGCCATTCGCTTTCTTTGTGTCAATGGCCATTTAGATGCTTTCTACTTGTTAACCTGTCCCCTTTGAATTTCAACACTTTCTATAGAAACCAACAACTCTACACATTAGGGAGGGACAGAGAAAAAACTCAAACATTCTTGCCTAGTGTGTATATAGAACAAGAGTACAAAAAGCTGCTCAATAAAATCACATATTTGTGCAAACTTCCTTTCAATGGAATTCAGATTTATCTGTAAGAGAATGACCAGGATTTTTATTTCAGAGTTAAATTAGATAGCTGACTGAACATCAGATAGCTGGCTTGGTTGCACCATCCTCGTCCCTGAACTAGAAGGCCTAAGGTTCAAGACTCACACCCTATTATTTCATTAGGTGACTGATGTCAAATTTTGTGTAATTATACTTCCATGAAACTTGGATGTTTTATAATATTAAGAGTGGTATTAAAACACAACTGCCTATTTCTATTGTTATAACATCTATTGCAATTTCCTTTGCAGAAAGATTAATCAATCGTTAAGCTGTAAGTAATGGCAGATCTAGGAGCGGAGAACCTGGAAATGTTGTCGAGCTCTTCAACTGTATCCAAAGTGGAAGAAAATGTTCAAAGGCAACACAAAAATCCTGTTGTTTCCCAGGGCGAGGGCATTGTCATCCATTTAACTTCACCAACAAACAGTGAGGACTGGGTAAATTTAGGAGAAAATGGATCAGCCTCTTCAAAAGCTGGAGAGAATGTTGGAAGAAGTCTAACAGTGGATAAAGAAGGAATATCAGAACTGCATATTCCCTTTTCTGACGAGTGCCTAAACTTACCATTGCCAGCTTCATCCCTGCCTTCTTCCCCTTCTGTTGCTGGATTTTTAGGTGAATTATTTTTCCCATTAGTATCATCTTCTATGTCATCTTCATCAAACTCCTGCAGTTCTTCAGAATCAACACCTTTCATGAGCCTAGTTAAATCTCTGTCTGCAGAAACTGAATCCAGAGATACATCTTCCCTGAAACCGAAGCCTTTGCTAAATCTTGTTAAGTCTATCTCAACTGAAATTTCACGCCATGAGCCAGAGGTTGCACAGTCAAAATCAGACTCAAAGCTAAACATGCATCTTTGGCGCCAGTTCACACAACCCAAGGGAAGAAATGGTGATTCAAAAACAGCTCCACCATCACCTCTGCTTTCACCCACTGAGTGTAAAATTAGTTTTTTCAAAGTCCCTGAAGTAGAAGCCAAACTGGAGGACACAAAAAGAAAACTTTCAGAGGCTATACAAGAACCTTTGAATATGCTAAGCAAGATGATAGGAGAAGATAGTGCTGGAAGCCCCAAATTTCGACCGTCACCATCAAATACGTGTGGCGCTGACTCCTTCTGTGATGCCGGACCTGAACATTGTAGCAATGATTCAGGAAGTAAGAATGCAAGATCTGGACTTGAGAAGTTCAGAATGGAGATACTTAAATCAGAAAGGAAAGAGAGTGGAAGGCCACCTAACACACAGAGTTCTCCAGGAAAGTGTGCAAAAGGAAAGCAGAAGAAACAATGTCTATCCTTTACCCCGAGTGATGGGGACAACAACGGCACTAGGTATGAGATATGCTCAAATGAAGATGTGTTACAAATTATCGAAACGAAGCCCAGTCAGGACAATACATTATGCAGTCGTGAACCAACGTTTTCCTACTCAGACAGAACCCTGACTCCACAGTCTTCTCCTAAAGTGCCAAGTAAAACTCTGATATGTTTTGCCACTCTTGCTTACAGCTATTTTGTATTGCCATTGCCATCGTTCTTCTCTGGCCTCTACTTAGGACTTGCCTGTGGATTTATGATTGGCCTGCTAGTTATCTCCCTGCACACACCTAGGACCTTGCAAGCTACCCCTGTCGACCTTCAGAGTTACGAAAATCTCCAATACGGAAACATAATTAGGGAACCCAAGGACCCTGAAGTGGTGAAGGTAAACAGTTATTTTTGATCTTTGTCTAATCTGAATTTTAGTATAGCAAAAAAAAAATTTTCTTTCACTAGTGGAAGCACCGTTTGATTCATATGCATGATCGTATAATCATGATATCTTGAGTCTTTCATTATAAGACCATAAGAGATAGGAGCAGAGTTAGGCCAATCAGCCCATCGAGTCTGCTCTACCATTCCATAATGGATGATCCCGAATCTCACTCAACCCCATACACCTGCCCTCTCACCGTATCCTTTGATGCCCTGATCAATCAGGAAGCTATCAACTTCCACTCTACGTACAACAGATTTGATTGAATTGCAGAGACATTTTTATTTATCACTGTCAGTGTACCGTAAATAAAATAGGTACAATAAAGCAAATATCAGGGCAATGCTTAAGAAAATGCATTCTCTGTTATTTTGTGGTATATATAATAGATAGCCTGTACTCAGGCAATTTCAATTATTTAACTATCTGAATTTATTTGTTTACTTACTCGGCAAAAAAATGGAGTCAACTAAAATGCCTGTGAAAGAATCTGATTATGTCTTCCAATCATTTATTCATACTTCATTTATCATTTTTAGGTTTGTGAATTTATTTATTTGTTTATTCAACGGACCCGAGTTGTGCAAAAAAAAAAATCAGTCTCAAACTGCTAATGAGGTGCCACATATGTCAAACAAGTATTTCTATTGATTGCTTCTTATCCTGGTCTTACAAGAAATTCAAGTTCTTTTTGTATATATATTTTGCAATTGTAGAGCTGAAGTTGAATTACTCTGGTATAAATATGCATGATAACATATTATCATAGGACCTCTCCTAGACAAACAATGACCGTTCATCGAATTGAATAGCAAATATGATCCATTCATTGTTTCTCTCAATATGATAATAGTACCATAATATGTGTGCTTTCAACATAAATGACAATAGCTCTGGATAGTTAAACATGATTAAAGACCTAACATTACTCAAAATAATTTCTTCTTATTTCATTGTTGAACAACGAGTGGGCATTTTGTTGATGGCACAAGGAGGCAGGAGAATAGCTGTTTAGTTTGCTAAGGGTATTATTCTGTCCTGTAGTTTGGAAAATCTCTTACAACATATAAAAATGGCTTGAACTTAAAATGTATTACTATAGTCCATGAATAATTAGAAACTTTGGGGTCATGTATTGTTGCATTGTTGATGGACTGTTGAAGTCGTGCGACGTCTATTCTGCAAATGGTTCAAGGACGAAAGGAGTAAAAGATGCGAGAGAGAAGTGGAGAAAAGATGTGAACTTATGGAGTTTACTGTCAATACTGATGCTAAAACTGTGTATTACATAAGAATTTGCATCTCAATGGAGAACAAGATGAGACTGATTTTCTCTACTGGGACCCATATTTGCACAATACACATCTGTCTATCCTTTCTATACCAGTTATGGCATTGTATTCATCAACGTGAAATATTCATTCTTTCTCTTTCAGTCTCCATCTCTGTCTGTCTGTTCCCTACTTTTCCTTTTTCTCTCTACAAGTACTGAGTATTTCCAGTAATTTCCTTTATGCTATGACTTAATGCTTTGCCAGTGCAAATTAAATTAATTCCACTCCTCTCAGTCTTCTACTTCCCCATATCCTTGTATCTTCCCGTACTTTAAATATTTATTACATCTTAAAGCCTATAATAGACTCCACCTTAGTTAGCAGTTATGGAAAAGCATTTCATGTTGATAGAATGTGATCCTTTCAAAGACATGGTCAGTGAAATAAGGTCCATTAAATTTATAACCAATAGAGGCAGGAAGTGATTAATGGTGTTCATTGCTTAATTCGTGTAGGCAAGAGCATTTTTGGGAACGAATCGTGTAAAATATTCTGAAAAAATGATATTTTGCTTTGAATTCACTTTGTGACCTTTACTTTGACTTGTTTACTGATATCTTGCCAGAACTTTGAAAATATGATTATAGTTTTGCTAGGCAGGTAATTAGTTCGTCAGTATCAAGATTCAAGTGTTTTTATCATGTGGACATCAAAACATACAGTGAAATATGTTGTTTGCATTTACAACCAATGCACCCAAAGGTGTGCAGGGGGCAGCCCGCAAGTGTCGCCACACATTCCGTTGCCAACATAGCGTGTCCGTGATGTTCAGGGACCCGCACAGATCACAAGCAACAAAACAGCAGCGAGACAAGTTCCATTCCTCCCCCTCCCTCCCACCTACGCACACACACACACACACACACACACACACAGTTCTCTCACTCCAAGGACTTGTTTGTTCAATCATGCCATGCTCTAAGGTCAATCCTTATATTTATGTAAGGCCCCACTGATAAGTACTGTCTAATTTAGCTTATCGGATTTAATCCAGTGAGAGCACTGAATCCACATAAAGATGCTGATCGTTGTCCAAGTGGCAGAGTAACTGAAGATGCATTTGCTTTCCCTACTGCACAGGAACTCAGATTCCACTCTCTCTTGGAGGGAAATGCACACACAGAAATCCTACATCTCAAATATCTGACGTGTGTGCTCTATTTCAGCCAAAATTCCTCCTTGCTCAATTGCAAATTTTGTGCAGGGTGTTCTGGTTACCTCGCAGCAGCTCTTGGTTTCATTCTTTCACTGAATTTTCTCAGCTGTTCTTCCTTTGCTGCAATAAAAGAGGGCACGGCCTATACAAATGTACATCCCTGGACTAAAACATAAAAATGGATAAGCAATTTATAAATCCAGGTGCCACTGGATGTAATCAGAATAGAAATTCAGGGAGATGAATAACAGGAAGAATAATATTGGGAGCAAAACAAAAATTCAAAGCTGGGGAAGAATATAACCAAATTAAGTGATGTGGGAAAATAGTTAATTCAAAAAGAAATGAGGCTTTGTATTCAGCAAACACTGGAGTCAACAAAATATGCCCATGAAAAGATCTGAGTGTGTCTTCCACTCATGGATTCATACTTCATTTGTCAATGGTATCAGTTGGTTTACAACTAAAGAGCTGGCTGGAATATCAGATTAATTATAAAGCCTGTCAAGTCACAGGAGGATTCATTTCCTAATTCCTGTTAATTGGCTCAGTACCTGGAGCTTACAAAATGGTTAAAGATCAGTAAGTGTGGAGGGGTGAAAGTAAATGTATGGAACATTGTGACTCACATAAACAGTTCCACAACAAGGAAAATAATTGACACAAATGTCAATATTTTCAGAATAATAAAATGTTAAATATCTGGGTACAAACAATATCTGGGCTTTCTTACTCCAGATTTTATTTGACATCTGTTTATTTGCCCATCAATGAGGCCACAAATGAAACATATTAATTATTAATGTTCTTCCCTTCAATCACTTCAATATGACAGCTTCGTGAGTTAATCAAGAATTTAATTCTTTTAGAACTTAAGACATTGGTGCAGAATTAGGCCATTCAGCCCATTGACTGTGCTCTTCCATTAAATCATGGTCCTCTCAATCCTATTCCCTGCCTTCTCCCTGAAATCTTTGGCATCCTATTACTATTAGAACCTGTTACTGCACAATGTTGGCTGCAGTCAAGAAACAGCCCATCCTGACGCATTTCAAATTATGGTCAGAGACTTCAACAAGGCTTGCTTGAAGAAAACCCTGCCCAGTTATCACCACCATGTAACCTGTAGCACCAGGGGTCCCAACATACTAGACCACTGCTACACTGAGATAAGGAACGCCTACTGTTCCTTGCCCACACTGCCTTTTTATAAATTGGATCACTTGGCTGTCTTCCCCCTAGTGGCATACAGGCAGAACCTAAAAAGCAAGGCTTCAGAGGTTAGGACAAGTAAGATGTGGTCACAGAAGGCAGAGGAACAATTACAAGATTGCTTTGCGTCAGTGGACTTGGCCATGTTCAAGCACTTATCTAGAGACCTGAATGAATACACCCGGTTGTAATGGACTTTATTAGAATGGCTGTAGGTGTGAGTGTCCCCACTAAATCATTCAGAGTGAGAAACCCTGGAGGAACCATGAGATGTGAAATTAGCCGAGGGCCAGATCAGAGGCATTGAAATCTGGAGACCAAGGATGCTGCAAGAGGTGCAGGTATGATCTCCAGAAAGCCATCTCTCGGGCAAAGTGGAGATTCCAGACCAAACTCGAATCATCTAGGGACGTTCAACAGCTATGGCAGGGTTTGAATGCTGTAACCTCCAATGAAGTTAAATCTAGAAACATGGAGGTACAGCAGGGCTTCACTTCCAGGTAAGCTTAATGCCTTCTATGCTCGCTTTGACCATCAGAACATAGAGGAACCATTGTGAACTCCATCATCTCCTGGTGATCCTTTGATCTCGGTATCTGAGGCTGACATGTGGGCTGTCTTCAAGAGGGTGAATCCAAGGAAATCATCTGGACTGGATGGGGTTCCTGGCCATGTCCTAAAGATCTGTGCTGACCAAATGGCTGGTGTCTTAACTGATATCTTTAATCTCTTGCTTCTGCAATGTGTAATATCCACCTGCTCCAAGCAGGCTTCAATTATACCAGTTCCCAAGAATGGTGTGGTGATCTGCCTCAATTATTATCACCCAGTAGCATTTACATCCATTGTGATAAGAGCCTGGTGATGAAACCTATCTGCTCCTGCCCGAGAGGCAACTTGGATCTGCTCCAATTTGTGTGACAGACCAATAGGCCACAGCAGATGCCATCTCACTGGCTCTTCAAATGACCCTGGAACATCTAGATATAAATATGCATACATCAGAATGCTTGTTATTGATTACAGCTCGGCATTTAATACCATCATTCCCTCAAAACTAATCAGTAAACTCCAAGACCTGGGTCTCAATACCCCCTTGTGCAAATAGATCCTGGATCCTGGATTTCCAGTCAGTTCAAATTGGCAAAATCATCTTTCCACGAACTCCATCATCATAGGCGGACCACAGGGCTGTGTGCTTAGCCCCCAGCTCTACCTGCTTTACACCTATGACTGTGTGGCTAAGCACAGCTTCAACACCATGTTTAAGTTTGCTGATGACACCGCAGTTGTGGGCCGCATCAAAGGTGGTGATCAATCAGCATACAGGAGGGAGAATGAAAATTTGGCTGAGTGGAGTCATAACAACAACCCCCCCACTCAATGTCAGTAATACCAAGGAACTGATTGTAGACTTCAGGCAAGGGAAAGTAGAAGTCCATGAGCCGGTCTTCATCGCAGGATCAGAGGTAGAGAGGGTCAGCAACTTTAAGTTCCTCAGTGTTACTATTTCAGAGGGCCTGTCCTGGACCCAGCATGCAAATGCAATCATGAGGACAGCACGGCAGTGTCTCTATTTCCTTAGGAGTCTGCGGAGATTTGATGTGTCATCAAAAACTCTGGCAAACTTCCAAGATATGTTGTTGGGAGTGTATTGACTGGCTTTATCACAGCCTGGTATGGAAATACCAATTGTTACGTGGAACCAGCAATAATAGATGTGGAATGGAGTCAGGATATTATCAGAAAACAACAGAATTTATTAACACTTAAGCAGAAACATAGAAAATTAAACAAGCGACTAACTTACAACAAAGTTAACAGCGCTATGCATCTATAGCTCCCAAACGGTTAAATATAGAAACAATTCTTAACAGAGTCTTACTGGAGCACAGTCTCGGAATGTCAGTTCAGAAAGTTTCAGGGATTTGCGGGGGAATTGATAGGAGAGACTTTTAGATTTGAGGTGTAGCGAAGAGACGATCTTGAAGACTGAGATTCAAAATACAGCGAAGAAGCGAGTTTCACAGAGATATGCCAGAAACAGCCACCGTACCTTTCCGAAGGTGATTCGGCAGACACGCAGTACCCAAAAAGTGAGAATTTCACCACGTAACTGACAAGAGACGTCCCTTTTCCAGGACTGGTCACCACATACACAAGACTTTGCAGGGGGTCACCAAAGTGGGTGCCAAAAATCCAGGTTTAGATCATCCAGTTCCATGACATCAGAAGTAACTCCAACAGTGATTTGCCACAGGGTTGCCTTCTTCAGTGAACTATCACACCCAGACAAGGGTAACACACATGAGGTATTCCCTCGCCAGGGAACCCACTCCTGGGGATTAACTATGTGACGACCACACTTTTGTATTCGAATGGAATCAAACTCACCCCTATGGTCTACTTGGAGAGAGAGTCCAAACAGTGATCTCTTTGTCACCAGGTTTCTTCTGTTTCAAACCTTTTCTCCCCCCTCTTCTCTGCAACTGCCTCCAGCTGCAGCAACCGTGAGAGCCATTTATCAATACTCTGGATCGATCTCAACTCACCCCTTTGGTCTACTTGGAGACTTTAAACCAGCGACCCCACTCACTGGTGTCTTTCCATGATCGAAACCATACTCGACTCTCCGGAGCAATCTGCGCTGCTCCTTTTATACTGTTGGGGTAGGTCATCACTTGACAGTCATAGATTTCCAGTACATCACATGCCATCCCAAGAATTGATACTGGGGTACATAACACACAGATTCCCAGTACATCACATACCATCCCAGGTGTTGAAACTGCGTAGTAAATCCCTCCCAAACATTGAGCACATCTACATGAAATGCTGTCATAGGAAAGCAGCTTTCATCGTTAGAGATCTTCACCACCCAGGCCATGTTTTTTCTCACTGTGCCATCAGGTAGAAGGTACAAGAGCCTCAGGACTTGCACCACCAGGTTCAGGAAAAGTTACTACCCCTCGGCCTTCAGGCTCTTGAACAAACCTACTTTCATTTGCCCATCAATTGAGATATTTTCACAACCAATGATCACACTTTAAGGACTCTTTACCTTATTATTTCACGTTCTCATTATTCATCACTTTTTATTTATATTTGCATTTGCACAGTTTGTCTTTCATCGATCCTGTTATAGTTACCATTCTATAGATTTGCTGAGTATGCCGGTAGAAAAATAAATCTCAGGGTTGTATGTGATGACATATATATATACTCTGATAATAAAATTCACTTTGAAGCTTGAACTCCACTTTAAATATACCCAGTGACTTGGCATCCACAACCACCTCTGCAAATGAATTCCACAAATTCACCACCTTCTAGCCAAAGGAATTTCTCCTCATCACTTTTCTAAATGGTTGTCCTTTTATTGTGAGGCTACGTCCCTTGTCCTAGATTCTCCCACTATTGAAAACATCCTCTCCACATCCACTCTATCCAAGCCTTTTAATATTTGGTAGGTTTCAGTGAGATACCCTTTCATCCTTCTAAACTCCAGTGAATACAGGCCGGAAGTCGTCAAACACTCCTTATATGCTAACCCTTTCATCCCCAGGATTATTCTCAGAAACCTCTAGACCCTCTCCAAACCCAGCATGGCTTTCCATAGATATGGGAGCCAAAGCTACTTTTTTTGCATATACCCATAGTTTCAAGCTCAAGGTCATTTGATTGTCATCTGGCTGTACATATATACAACCAAATGAAACACAGTGCTCCTGCAGAAAGTTGTCAGAGTGGGGGTGCAGAGCCTTGCATACCTTGACCACTCTCCAGTGCACATCAATGGCTCTGCCGTGACGAGTGAAGCGCTTGCTTACTGTTTACCTGTGCTGTGGTTTACTTCATGTATTTTGAATTATACATTATTCATTTATTTATGATATACTATTTTGGTTTATGAGCTGTGTGTGATATACATTGTGTGGGTGCACTGTGGTCTGGAGGAACATTGTTTTGTTTGGTTGTATATATGTACAGCCAGATGACAATAAACGTAAACTTGAACTCGAAACTATGGGCCTATGCCAAAAAGTGCCTTCTCGTGGAGTGAGGAGGTGTTGTGAGTCCAAGTTAGATCACCTGTTATGTGCACACCAAGGAACTTTGTACTCTTCAGTCTCCCCACGGCACAGCTATTGATGTGCAACGGAGAGTGGCTGATTACTCTTTAGTTTCTGGTGGACTTCACTCTAGGGTCTTACAAGAAGTGGCTAGTGAGATAGTTGATGCATTGCTTTTAATTCTTCAAAACTCTCTTGATTTGCAGAAGGTCCCATTTGACCAGAAACAGCAAATGTATCTCTTATTCAAAAGGGGATCCAGAAATACAGACCAGTGAGTGTAATATTTGTTGAAAGGAAAATGCTATAAGCTATAGTGAAAGATTTTATAGCAGAGCATGGAACAAAAAAAATGTTCTTGTTGAATTCTTTGTAGATGTGTTGTGGATAAAGGGTGTGCTATGCTTAGATCTCCAGAGGCAGTAATAGATGCCACATCAAAGATTATCATTGGAAGTAAAAACTCATGGTGTAGGAGATAACAGTGGTGTGGATAGAAGATTGGCTGCCAAGCTGGAAACAGGGAAAAAGCATAAATAGGACTTTTTCTCATCTTTTTACCAGTCATACAAATGAATGAAGGAATGAAAGGGATGTTTGCTCAATTTGCTGAAGATGCTGAGAGAAATTGGTAGGAAAATAGCCTATGTCAAGGACATAAAGTTGCTACGCTGGGGTACAGAGAAGTGATTGGGTAAAGATCTGGGAAAAGGAGTATAATGTTGGAAAATGTGAATTTGTCCATGTTGGCAGGAAAAATAAAAATAATCAGCTTATTATCTAAATGGTTAGCAATTGCAGAGTCTGAGACTTAGCAGAGTATAGCAAGCAAATAGAAAAGCTAATTAAATGTATTTCTTTATTGCTAGGGAGATTGATTACAAAAGTGAGGAGTTTGTTTTATGCGACTTGCTTGTGTTCCCATATACCTGCTGTTTATGTAATTTTAAAGATGACCAAGGTTAGAACGCTGATGGGTCAAGCAGTTGGTAACATCAAGAAAGCTTGGTGAGTTAATATAATCATTCTCACAGGTTACTTCCTTATTACAACAATGAAAGTCATGGCAGCACCCAACAGAATATTCCAATCCTTTCCTTTATTCTCTCTCACATGCCTATCAATTCCACTTTGTCACTCATCCACACAGAGCGGTAACTTACAAAAGCCAACTAACCCATCAGCACATGAATTGGTGGGAACCAGATTATCCTTGGATTATCATGTGCAGTTCTGGTCATGATGCTACAAGAAGAATGTAATTGAGTTAGAGAAGGTACAGGAAAGGTTCACGATGCTTTGTTAGGACTAGAGATCTTGAGTTACAAAGAGGGATTGAATCAGCTCTGACAGTTTACACCAGAGCAACGGAGGCTAAGTGGTGAACAGATAGATATCACAAAATCGAGGGGCAAAGTCAGGGTAGATAGTCACAGTCTTTATCCCAAGGTAGGGGAGTCTAAAACAAGAGTGCATAGGTTTAAGGATAGAGGGGAAATATTTACATTTTTCACACAAATGATGACGGATATACAGAATGAGCTGACAAAGGAAGTGGTACGTGTAGGTATAATTACAATATTTAAAATTAATTTGGACAGGTACATGGATAGTAAAGGTTTAGAGGGATATGGGCCATAATCATGCAAATGGGAACGGCACTTTGATCAGCATTAATAGGATGGATCAAAGGCCCTGTTTTCATGCTTTATAACTCTGTGACTCTATGACCCAAAAGAAGCTCATAACATCACAGAGAGAACATACAAACGGCACAGAAGCAATCCCATTGGATTGTGAGACAGCATCAGGATATGGCTGTCACTGTGCTGGCTGAATATTTCTTCAGCAGGTCACCAGAAGAGAATAAAATGCTCTAACAGGTATGGGATGTGAAACAAATGAAACGGGTTCCTATGTTCTTCCCATTGTCTTCTCAAGTATTTGTAGATCTGCATTCACCTATACAAATGAAACACAACCCAATTTACTGGCAGTAATTATGTGGCAGTGGGCTACTTAATTAACCTACTAAATAGCAATTAACCTACTTCAGTTTCTGCTCTACAGTAGTCACAGTTGGAAAACAATGTCTGTAACTATTCTGGATCACCATGGTACCGTGTGATGTGTTTGAAGTAGAGCTTTAATCCACAGTCTTTATAGATTGTGCTTCTATCTGACAGAATAGGGACAAGCTGACAGAATTCAGGCTATTAAATATAACTAGACCTACCTGTCAAATGCGGCCTGCTCCAAACTTCAAGCACGTATTTTAATATATAGTTAGTTACTTTGGATAAGGTATGATCAGTTCAGCTGTAAATTTGCCACAAAGTCAATTCGCACCTTTTTATGAATGTTTCAGTAACATCCGTAAGAGTAGTAGAAAACCATTCTAAATGTTTAAATAAAAAGCCGGTGAGAGTTTCCTTTCAATCATCAAGTTGAATTTTACCATAAGATCATAGCTCATTTAACTGAAACAATTCAACCTAGTGTTACTTTCTAATATAAGGAAACGAGCTGAGCTGTTGATGAACCAAAAGATTCTTCACAACAATCTGTTCTGCAACATGATCCTAATCCAAGTTCGCCCTCAATATGCTGTGTGCAGATTCCAAGAGAGAAAAAAAATGTCCTTGGCAATCACTGTGAAAGCAGAATGCAATTAATTGAAAACACTTAAACTTGATAAGGCAGAGATAACTTTAAAGCTTTGAACTTCCAATCTTACAGTTTTCCTTTTAAGGAGATCTTTATAAAAAGGAAAGGTTCTGCTTTAATCATCCATATCCACTGTTAACTGATCTCCTGGGAAGTGTTTAATTTGTAGCATTGAAAAAGTGCAGAAGAAGCTGTTTTGCTGTTGATATTACTGAGGATGTGGGGAGGAAGAAGGGAAGGAGCAGGGAAAGATATAGAGGGATTTAGCAAGGAAAGAAGGGAAAGATATAGGATAGCAGAGGGAGCCAGAAGTCCTCTGCCTTTATAGCATACTGGTAGCCTCACTGTAATTCCGTTGGGAGTAGGGAAAAATTGCATTCAAGCCAAAAATTTCTGTGGTCTTTATTTTGAATGGACCTTCTGACCATTTCTTCAGAACCTGATACATTGAGGAAAGGTACCAGTTATTGCTGTACATGTCACTATGACGCTGAGGTCGAGAGGGTGGACAGTTCCTAAGACTATCCAGGTCCACCCATACTGGTGCCATGGCCAAGAAAGATTGGCAATGCCTCTACTTACGCAGGAAGCTAAAGAAATTTGGCATGTCCCCATTGACTCTTGCCATTTTTTTATCCAAGCACAATAGAAAGAATCCTAGGCAGAATGGCCCACAGACAATGAATACTACTGAAGCAAAGTCATCATTGTTACATAGGAAACATGGTACCTAATTTGCACACAGTAGGGGTCAACAAAATCACTAAGGCAATTGTCTGCTGTATTAATGGATGGAGAAAAATATTAGTCAGACCAACAAAACTCTCTTTTTAAATAATGTCCACCCAAAAAGCTGAATTCGATCTTTTTTACTCTTTGTTGGTGCCCGGCAGCATACAGTACTCACCCAGCACTGTGCTGGAGCATCAATTTGAATATCTGTGTTTAATTTTTTTTTGGAATGAAACTGAAATAACTGACATGCATTCACCATCAATAAACCACAGCCAACTCCAGAAACACCAGTACCTTATATTTTCAATCTGAAACTGCTGCTAATATTAATGCAGTAATGCTCTGGTCATTAACTTCTGTCTATCTCTTTAAGTGATAACCTCAAATATTGTTTAAATGTAAACAATTACAAATTGGGTCCAGAGAAGCAGAACCAAAAGATGCAAAAGCCAGTCCCTGTCGAGTTTCCATGTAAGCTCAATAACCCTGACTTAAATTATTTTTAACTGTATTTTAATAAGCCAGTACTCTAACTCTTCTATGACCTTATATTGGGACCATTTCCAAAACCAAATTAAGTAGTTTCAGTCCTTTAGATTTTAATCAGGTTTAACTGATGGCACAATTTTGATTTCACCCAGATGGCTTCAAATAAAGGATAGTGTAAAAACTTGTAGCTCATAATGAACAAAAGATATATCTGACAACCAAAATATGATAACATAGGAATTGATTGGTAATCATGTGTTTTTCTAAGTCTCAAAGACAATTTTGTCCTAGATTAAAAAAGAACAATTTCTTGCAGATTTCACAGGTGAGCTGACCATCTGTCTGTCTCTTCTATATTGCAGGGCTGGATGAATGAAATCTATAGCTACAATCCTGAAACCTACCATCCATCCCTGACGTTTTCAGTCTTTGTGACACTAGAGGGTACCGCACTGAAACTCTCGTATCCAAGAAGCAACATCCCTCGGCGAGCAACCTTTGATGAAGGCAAGCATGATGTGATTTTCATCAGCCATCGATCCTGTGACCTTGCTGATAGCAAGGTAGGTGAGAATTTACCTAGGTGTACTCAGAGGGTTTCTTGCTTTCAACTTATTTCTATACTGCCTTCGATACTTCAAAAATTATGGTGTATTACTGTATATTTTCCTTAGTACTATCAATATGCATCCTATTTCATGGAGAAACTTATAACTTTAATCCATTAAAGCCAGAAAGTATGGTGTTACATTGAATTACTGCTCATTTGACTGATTAATCCGTCCATGCTATGTTTTAACAATATCAAGTCAAGTCACTTTTTATTATCATTTTGACCATAACTGCTGGTACAGTACAATGTAAAAATGAGACAACATTTTTTCAGGAGCATGGTGTTACATACACAGTAGAAAAACTAGACTGAGCTACATAAAAAACAACACAGAAAAAAACTAGAGTCCTACCCAGGACTGCATATAGTGCAAGCATTTCAATAAACAAGACAATAGGGCAGTGAGGTGTCAGTCCAGGCTCTGGGAATTGAGGAGTCTGATAGCTTGGGGGAAGAAACTGTTACATAGTCTGGTCGTGAGAGCCCGAATGCTTCGGTGCCTTTCCCCAGACGGCAGGAGGGAGAAGAGTTGGTTTGAGGGGTGCGTGGGGTCCTTCATAATGCTGTTTGCTTTGCCGATGCACACCAGCTGCAGACTCCCCTCATTTAAATCCATCAACAATAAAGCCAATTTCTTTTTCTCTCACACTTATCTAAGTTTCCCTTAAACACATCAATACTAGTTAATATACCACCTGATATATTGACCCTGTTTCTCCTTCCGCAGATGCTGCCTGACCTGCAGAGTCCTTTCAGCATTGTCTGGCACCCTCAGTGATTTCGGCAAACATACTCTCACAAACCTTTGCTCCTGCATCCTCACACAAGCAGAATCCTTTATTCTGTATCACCTCTACTCACTCTTCCTAATAACTGTCACTTCACATTTCACAAAGTCCTTTGTTCAACCAGTGGGATCTGATAGATTTTGTCACACCTAAGCAATGAAAGGACCACTGGTGTCCCAGTAATTTCCCCATGTTTTGGGAGGGGCTGGATAGAGCCTCTAGAAACTTAGTAACTCCCCACATGACAGCAGTCCCAGGATCTTCACCTCATTTCTTTGTCGCCAAGGTCTGACATGACATGAACCTCCTTCAAACCCATGCAAGGGAGCCTCCATTCCCATTTCACAAACAAGAGAAAATCTACAGATGCTTGAAATCCAAGTAACACACACACACATACAATGCTGGAGGGATTCAGCAGGCCAGGCAGCATTAATCGATGGAACATTCTACCAAAGGGTCTCGGCCCGAAACGTGGACTGTAATGTTTTCCATAGATGCTGCCTGGCCTGCTGAGTTCCTCCAGCATTTTGTGCGTTGCTCCATCCGCATTTCTTAGTGTCCTGCTGATTTCTGTATAACCATGGGACTTTCTTGCAGCTACATTATCTGAACCCGAACTGGGGTAGTCCTGCTGTTAGGTGCATGTTTAGGATAATGGGTAATTAGTGTCCACTGACATTTTCACATTTGGAAGAGACTGTTGGCTGTTTCCCTGGAGGGAAAGCAGTAATTAATCTTGGTGAGTTTGAGCAGCAATCTAGGTCTATTGTTAGCTTTGTGGATGTTTTATTATGAAACTGGTAACTGTTGAATAACAGGTGTACAGATGGCCAATTTATTAGGTACACCTAAACACCTACTCGTTGCTGCAAATATCTAATTAGTTGTCACCTGGCAGCAAAGCATGTAGACATGGTTAAGAGGTTCTATTCTCATTCAGACCAAACATCAGAATGAAGAAGAAATGTGATCTAAGTGACTTTGATCATGTGTTTGTGTGTTATAAATAAATCTTCTTTTGTCTTAAGATTTTCCTTGTCCCACCTGGCCTTGCAAAGAAGAGAATGTGGAATAAGAAATATCCCATCTGTATTTTCCTCAGTGAGGCTGAGACCTACAAATCCAAATGTCCTGGAGACAGAAAAATGAAGACGGAAATAGATATTGAAGATTCAGAAATCACACAACAGAGTCTGACAACGGAGTTCCAGATGAGAGCACTCAGAGAGGGCAGGGAAAATACACTCTTCCTCTTTGGAAGAACAGGAAGAGAAAAAGAAGAATGGTTTAGATATTTCCTTCTGGCATCTAGAGTACAATCAGAGGACAGACAGAACCACAGCAGAGGTAGTGCAAAATCTGGTAATGAAACTTGCATTAATTATGATTTAGATAGCTAGATTCTTTATTGATCCCAAAGGAAATTACAGAGTTATAGTAGCATTACAAATGCCCAGGTATAAAGAGTAGAAGAAAAGTAGAAAGAATTAAAAAAAATAAGTTACCTCAAACAGTCTAACAGGAGGGTCATCAGTCAGTTCCCCAACTATAGATTGACTCATTACAGAGCCTAATGGCCGAGGGTAAGAATGGCCTCATATAGTGCTCTTGGGAGCAATACAGTTGACTTAGTCTATTACTAAAAGTGCTCCTCTGTTCAGCCAAGGTCCATGCAGGGGGTGAGAAACATTGTCCAGAATTGTCAGGGTTTTCCGTAGGGTCCTTTCTTCTGCCACAGCCTCCAGTGTGTCCAGTTTGATTCCTATAACAGAGCCAGCCTTTCTAATCAGTTTATTGAGCCTGTTGGCATCGCCGATGTTGATGCTATTGTCCCAGAACATCACCACATAGAATATTGTACTGGCAATAACAGACTGGTAGAGCATGTAAAGGAAAGGCCTGCATCCTCCAAAGGACCTCAGTCCCCTTAGGAAATTGAGGTGACTCTGGCCCTTCTTGTACAGAGCCTCAGTGTTGGTGCTCCACTCAAGTCTGTCATCCAGGCGCACCCCCAGGTTCTTGTAGATCCTCACCACATCCACATCCTCACCATCAATAAGAACAAGGAGCAGTGCAGGCTTAGTTTTCTTAAAGTTATACACTGGGGGCATGAGTTCGAATCCCACCATGGCAGATGTTGAATTTGAATTCAATAAAAATATCTGATGACCATGAAACCATGGCGATTGTTGTAAGAACCCATCTGGTTCACTAAAGTCCTTCAGGGAGGAATCAGCCGTCCTTACCTGGTCTGGCCTATATGTGACTCCAGACCCAAAGCACTGTGGTTACTCTTAAATGCCCTCTGAAATAGCCTAGCAAGCCATTCAGTTGTGTCCAACTGCTAAAAAGAATATTATAAAGAATAAACCCAGTCGGACAACCCAGCATCGACCTAGGACAACACTGTGGGTGTACCTACACCCCAGGGACTGCAACAGTTCAAGAAGGCAGCTCATCACCACCTTCTCAAGGGCAACTAGGGTGGGCAATAAATGCTGGCTTAGCTGGTGATGCCCACATCCTGTAAATGAATTTTAAAAAGTCCATCACCATCTCCTTCTTCTTACTGATGTTGAGCTGCAGATAATTCAGCTTGCACCATTCGACAAAGTCCTCCACCATCCTCCCGTCCTCTCTTTGTGCACCGACTTATTGTAGAGTCATCAGAATTTCTGCAGCTGACATGACTCAGTGTTGTATCTAAAATCTGAGGTGTACAGGGTAAACAAGAATGAAGCCAATACAGTCCCCTGTGGGGCCCTTCACCACCAGGGTATGGAAGTACACTGCAGTGAAAGCATGTGCTTGGTTGTCCTCAGCACCTCAACTCCTTGCTTACTGATATTTTTTTTGCATTTTTACATGATCCACACTTCTAGAATCTTTCTCGTCACCACCTGATACAGCAGCTATTCTATTTACTTTTCAGTTTTGTCTTGACTTTTATGGATTGCAGTGTTTCTTGAAAATATACCACACTCATCCTGCTACAGACTTCCAGGCCCTAATAATCCTAACTGTTTAATTAAATATTGGTTGATTTTTAAATGGCGGAGCTATTTCTAACTTATTATCAGTTTTATTTCATTATGCTCCTCCCATGTATTGCTGCAAATTCTCCAGATATTTAGTAAACAACAATCATAATAAAGATAAAATTCATAGGTTGAGCAATGTAGATTTTACATCCACAGTAAGAATCCCTTCCCATCTATAACATTCCACCAGTAGTACAAATTAAATAAAATTAAAATTAAATGTCTAGAGCATGTTGATTATCTGGCATAGTGTTAGGTAATCTTACTTAATAACTTTTCTACAATTCTCTATTTTTGAGGACCAACACTGTCTGTCTCAGGTCAATACAGAGACTTAATCATTTTTATCAACTGTACACCTGCAGGAAGGGGCAGTTTCCTTTCATGTTACTAGGTGTGAAACCCACACTATCCTATTGTACAAAGCATGGAGCTCTTAGGCACACTTTGAGGTAGTCTTCCGGTGATGTGCAGATATACAGTTATCAGCACTGTGCCATGTGTGTGTAATGATTCACCTTTGACATCATTAACATTCTCTGATCGCCACATACAGTATGTAGACCTCGGACTCCAGTGGTTTCATGGACAAATATTTCTTAGGTGTAGATCAGATCTAACTAGATCTGTATATCCTGGCAAACCTGAACTATCTCTGCTGCTACCCTTGAGATAAGCTTTTTGACTCCACAGACAATAAAACTCAGGCTGTTCAGACAGAAACCTCCCAGGAGTGATAAAATCAGTCATGGACATATTGGGAACCTATGTGCATGTTTCCCTATCCTGTACCAGCAAGTCTGTTGACTGTAAAAAGTCTAGTTACTGAATTCCAAATCCACCACTACCAATGACCAACTGGAGACGACAGATACGTATATCTTGCTGCTGTGCATGAGTGCACTAACGTTTCTATTTTCCTGCCACCATATGTAGTTCAAGTTCCCACTTTACTATACTGTCTGCCACATGTTAGATAAACTTCACAGAAAGGTTAGCATTTAGAGTAAATGCATCAATCTGTGGCTTTGACATGTTAAAAAGAAGCAATTCAAGCCAAACAGCAAATGGAAAAACATTTAATTGTTGGCAGGAGAACAAGAAACTGGGTGGGTATTTTGTGAGGACAGTTATGTTCCATGATTATTGGAGATACATGTTTCTGATATCTAACATTTTTATACTTATTGCAAGCCTATCGATGTAACAAATATTCATGATATGAAAATTGCGATGTCAAATGTAACAATACTATGGGCAATAGGGTGCAGGGTTGCCCAACAACTCAGTAAGTTTGTTTCTCTTTTATTCTGAGCATCAGTAAGATGGAGTCTCATGAAAATTGTTAATGGGAGGCTGAAGGGATATTTTGTAAAACTCTTTCTACACCTTCACTCAAAGTCAATATAACTTCCCCTAAGGGAGTGCAGTTAGGCAAAATGGGAAAACTAAGCTGGTGATCTTTTGTCCACTTAAATATTTGCATTAATTTTACAGGTCTCACATCAAATCTTGCCTCCAGCCCATCAGGGCAATTGATTTACAGTGACAACAGCAGCAGAGGCAGCACAGAAGACCTGACCTCCCTTTTTAAAACTAAGGACTTGGCAGGAAACATTCGACAGAAGATCCTTCTGGACTACAACACTTACGTGTCAAAACTGACCGGTTCTGACAGCTGCAGTCCATTGCTGAGCCCCAGCCAAAGCACCACCAGCAGCCCTATCAAAAGCCAGGTAGGATAACGGAAAGTCAACTAATACTTGCTTGAGTTGGTGAAGATTGGCAGTCACATTGTTTTATAATGTACACATCACCCATCTACTGAACACTGAACACAGGGAACCTTCTGACCTTTTGCATTGCCTTGCCATTTCTTTTGCAATAACTTTTATTACAATTTGTAACTAGTTATTGCCAAATGCTTGCTGCACAGAATGAGAGGAGATCTTATAAAAATATATAAAATTATGAAAGTGGTAAATATGATAGAGGCAGGAAAGTTGTCTCCACTGGTAGGTGAGACTACACAGTCTCAAGATTCGGGGGAGTAAATTTAGGATGGAGATTAGGATGAACTTCTTTTCCAAAAGAGTGGTGAATCTGTGGAATTCTCTGCTCAATGATGCAGTGGAGGCTACCTCAGTAAATATATTTAAGAAAAGGTTGGATAGATTGTTGCATAGTAGGGGAATTAAGGGTTATGGGGAAAAGGCAGGTAGGTGGAGATGAGTCCATGGCCAGATCAGCCATGATCTTATTGAATGGCGGAGCAGGCTCGACGGGCCAGATGGCCCACTCCTGCTCCTATTTCTTACAAACGTTTGTATGTTCTTATGTTCAACAAGGAAGAATGTTCTTTATCTGAAACAAAATGACAGCACATGTAGAAACAGCTTGGAAGCATATTCCCCTTTGTTGAAAGAAAAAAATCATGAGGAAGTCAGATCAGCATAGGAATTATACTGTGAATAATGGTCAGACACTGGGTGTGTAAAGCAACAGAGAGACCTAAAAGTACAAGTGGAAAGTTTATTGAAAGCAGTGTGGGCAGGTTTGAGAGAAAGCACTTTTAACATGATGGCTTTTGTCAATATGGGCACTGAGTACAGGAGTTGGGACATTATGTTGTAGCTGTGTAAGTCATTGGTGAGGCTGCACTCAGAGTACTGTGTGTAATTTTGGTCTCCTTGTTATAAGAAAGATAGGGTTGAACTGAAACGCATGAAAAGATTACAAGGATGATGCCAGGACTAGAGGGCCTGGGTTATTGGGAGAGGTTGGCCAGACTAGGTCTTTAGAATGTAGGAGAATGAGGGGCAACCTAATAGAAATGTTTAAAGTTACAAGAGGCATAGAAAAAGAGCTTTGACCAGCAACCAATCCAGACATCGGAAGGTTTGAGAGGAGGAGATTTCAGTGAGGTCCACTGCCCGCGTAGGAAAGGCAGCAGTGAGCTGCCTCAGCGGAAAAGAGTTTTGACCAGCGACCAGTCGACATTTGTGATTGATTAGCAAGAGTAAATTAAAGGAAGGCAGGGGCAAGCACATCAGCCATCGTTACAGCGGCCGATGTCTGACTAAACAAAGTCAGAGAGGTGATCTTGAGGCTTTACCTCTTTGAGGCTTCAGCGAAGTGAAGCTTCAGCCAAAGAAAACAAAGGAAAGAAAAGAAGGTTATGTTTAATTTTTCATTCCCTTCTTTACATCGGCTCAGCTAGGACAATAGGCATGCTAGGCCGGGTAGTTGAATGCTCCTCTTGCAGGATGTGGGAAGGCAGGAAGACCTCCACAGTCCCTGATGACAACAACTGCAAGAAGTGCAGCCAACTGCAGTTTCTAACAAATCGTGTTAAGGAATTGGAGCTGGAACTGGATGATCTCCAGATCATTCAGGAGGCAGAGTACCCCTGTGGCCAACCCCCTCAATGACAGGTTTGGATACTGTGGTGGGGAGTTGACCTAACAGTTAAAGGTCATCATGGTTGGATCTCTGGCACTGGGTCTGCCTCTGTAACTCACAAGGGAAGGGTGGAGAAGAGCACACTGTGGTTATAGGGAATTCATTGTTTAGGGGAGTGGACAGGATGCTCTATGGGTGAGATTCCCAGATGGTATGTTACCTCCCGGGTGCCAACATCTGGGATATCTCAGATCAAGTCCTCAGCATTCTTAAGTGGAATGGTGAACAGCCAGAGGTCATGGTCCATGTAGGTTCCAATAACATGGGTAGGACGAGTGATGAGGTTCTGCATAGGGAGATCAGGGAGTTGGGTACTAAGTTAAAGGGCAGGGTCTCCAGGGTTGTGGTCTCAGGATTTCTACGCATGCCATGTGCTAGTGAGACCAGAACTAGGAAAGTTATACAGTTTAATACGTGGCTAAGAAGTTAGTATAAGAGGGGGGGGGCATAAGATTTTTGGATCATTGGGCTCTCTTCCAGGTAAGGTGGGACCTGTACAGAAGGGACAGTTTGCACCTGAGCTGAAAGGGGACTAATATCCTAGCAGGAAGGTTTGTTAATGCTGCACGATGGGTTTTAAACTAGAGTTGCAGGGGGATGGGAACCAGAATGCCAGAACAGTTAGTGGAGAGGTTGTGGAGGCAGATGTTGGCAAGACTTCAGACAAAGTGAAGAATCAAAAAGTTGAGCATGGTGTCCTGAACTGTGTATATTTCAATGCAAGAAGTATCGTAGGAAAGGCGGGTAATAGTGCTGAAGATGAGGTAGCTGGTTTACAAACAGAGGCAATGTGTAGTGAGGTGAGGCTATTGATAGGGCAAAATTGCAGTTAACAGGATGAGTTGCAATGTAAAACGTGGACAAAATTGCTAAGAGTGAATACAGGACAGTAGGTGGTATATTTAAGTGCACATCAAGTCAAGTCAATTCACTTTTTTATTGTCATTTCAACCATAACTTCTGGTACAGTGCATAGTAAATATGAGACAATGTTTTTCAGGACCATGGTGTTACATGACACAGTACAAAAACTAGACTGAACTACGTAAGAAACAACACAGAGTAAAAAAAGCACACAACAACTACACCAGACTACAGACCTACTAAGGACTGCGTAAAGTGCACAAAACAGTGCAGGCATTACAATAAATAATAAGCAGGACAGTAGGGCAAGGTGTCAGACCAGGCGTTGGGTATTGAGGAGTCTGATAGCTTGGGGGAGGAAACTGTTACATAGTCTGGTTGTGAGAGCCCGAATGCTTCGGTGCCTTTTCCCAGACGGCAGGAGGGAGAAGAGATTGTTTGAGGGGTGCATGGGGTCCTTCATAATGCTGTTTCCTTTGTGGATCCAGCGTGTAGTGTAAATGTCTGTGATGGCGGGAAGAGAGACCCCAATGATCTTCTCAGCTGACCTCACTATCCACTGCAGGGTCTTGCGATCCGAAATGGTGCAATTTCCGAAGCCAACAGTGATGCAGCTGCTCAGGATGCTCTCAATACAACCCCTGTAGAATGTGATGAGGATGGGGGGTGGGAGATGGACTTTCCTCAGCCTTCGCAGAAAGTGGAGATGCTGCTGGGGTTTCTTTGCAATGGAGCTGGTGTTGAGGGACCAGGTGAGGTTCTCCACCAGGTGAACACCAAGAAATTTCGTGCTCTTAACGATCTCTACCGAGGAGCTGTCGATGTTCAGTGGAGAGTGGTCACTCTGTGCCCTCCTGAAGTCAACAACCATCTCTTTTGTTTTGTTCACATTCAGAGACAAGTTGTTGGCTCTGCACCAGTCCATTAGCCGCTTCACCTCCTCTCTGTAAGCTGACTCGTCGTTCTTGCTGATGAGACCCACCACGGCCTTGTCATTGGCAAACTTGATGATGTGGTTCAAGCTGTGTGTTGCAGCAGTCGTGGGTCAGCAGAGTGAACAGCAGTGGACTGAGCACGCAACCCTGGTGCTCAAAGTGATGGTGTTGGAGATGCTGCTCCCGATCCAGACTGACTGAGGTCTCCCAGTCAGGAAGTCTAGGATCCAGTTGCAGAGGGAGGTGTTCAGGCCCAGTAGGCTGAGGGATGATTGTGTTGAATGCTGAACTGAAGTCTATGAACAGCATCTGAACGTATGTGTCTTTTTTGTCCAGGTGGGTTAGGGCCAGGTGGAGGGTGATGGCAACGGCATCATCTGTTGAGCGGTTAAGTAAGTACTGAGTATATGGAATAATGTAGATGAACTTGTAGCACAATTGTAGATTGGCAGGTATGATGTTGGAGGCATCACTGAATCAAGGCTGAAAGAAGATTACATCTAGGAGCTTAACGATCAAGAATACACATTGTATCAAAAGGACAGGCAGGAAAGCAAAGGGAGTGGTGATGCTCTGTTGGTAAAAAATGAAATTAAATCATTAGACAGAAGTAACATAGGGTCAGAAGGTGTTGAAACATTTTTGATAGAGCTAAGGAACTGCAAGGGTAAAAGGACCCTGACGGAAGTTGTATACAGACCTCCAAACAGTAGAAAGGATGTGGTCTACAAATTACAATGGGAGAAAGAAAATGCATGTCAAAAGGGCAATTTTATAATGGTCATGGGGGATTTCAATATGCAGGTAGATCGGGAAAATTGGGTTGGTGCTGGATTCCAAGAGGAGGAATTTATAGGGTGCCTGCAACATGGCAGATGTTGTCACAAGCAGCTCATGGCTGAGCCCACTAGGGGATCAATTATTCTGGATTAGGTGTTATGCAATGAACCAGAATTGATTAAAGAGCTTAAGGTAAAAGAACCCTTAGGAGAAGTGGTCATTGTATGATCGAATTCACCCTGAATTTTGAAAAGGACAAGCTAAATTCAGATGTATCAGTATTACAGTGGAGTAAAGGGAATTACAGAAGCATGAGAGAGGAGTTGGCCAGAATTGATTGGAAAAGAACACCGGCAGGGATGATGGTAGGGCAGCAAAGGCTGGAATTTCTGGAGGCAATTCCAAAGGCACAGTATATATATATATATATGTCCCAAAGAGGAAGAAGTATTCTAAAGAAAAACGACACAACCATGGCTAACAAGAATTGTCAAAGCTAACATAAAAGCCAAAGAGAGGGCATTTAATAGAGCAAAAAGCTTTTTAAAAACCAACAGAAGGCAACTAAAAAGGTCATTAAGAATATAAAGATGGAATAGGAAGGTAAGCTATCCAATAATATTAAAGAGGATACCAAAAGTTTGTTCAGAGACATGAAGTATATAAGAGAGGTGAGAATGGATATCAGACTGCTGGAAAATGAGGCTGCAGAGGTAGTAATAAGGGACAAGGAAAAGGGCAGATGAGGTGAATAGGTATTTTGCATCATGGGAGTTGTATTCAGACCCCCAAACAGTAGTAAGGATGTGGTCTACAAGTTACAGTGGGAGAAGGTGAAGCCAGCTCTTGGCTGGGAAAAGGAGAAGCGGGTGGATGGTCCGGAGAAGGGGAAACTGGTGCTTGGTCAAGAGAAGTTCTCCTGGGTGCAGACTGTGCTGCTGTCCGCTACTCAAAGACATCAGAGTTGGTGCGAGAAAGCGGCGTGCAGTGTAATCATGAGTGACCGCCTTGGATGTTTCTCTTGTGATGGCAAGGTCCTGTTGGAAATTGATAACGTGAGATGCCGCAGGCTTGTCTCCCTCGTCTGCTGGAAAGACAGGTGACGAGGCTGTGCCGTGGCCTCAGTTGTAGTGAGGGCAAGGCGTCAGGTGGGCTTGCCTGATGCTGCAGTCCAGATGAGAGGATGCTGGAGATGGTGCAGTGTGGAGTCGGTGCTCGGTTGGGAGCTGGCTTCTCCCACCAGTTCTGCCCTCCAGTGCTCAACTCACGGGAGGACAAGATGGATTGTCAGGAGCTGTACCACCAATTTGCATGTCGTTCAGGGACTTGGACCGTGCACGTACTTCCTTATGTATCAATGTACGTGTTTCTTCTCTCTCTTGCTATTTTGAACGTTATGTACCTGGGCTCCAGAGGAGCTCTGTCTCATTTGATAGCATCCATGTATGGTCTGAATGGTAATTAAACTTGATTTGATTTGATTTTAAATTGCAAATGCCACTCCTCTCTTCAAGAAGGGAGAGAGGCAGAAGAAAGAAAGCTATAGGCCAGTTAGTCTGACATCAGTGGTAGGGAAGATGTTGGAGTCGATTATTAAGGATAGGGTCTCACGATAAATGGAGGCACATGCTTTATCTAGCATGGATGAAGCAGTGGTCAATTGGCAGGAGGCAAAGTGTGGGAATAAAGGGAGCCTTTTCTGGTTGGCTGCCAGTGATTGTGGTGTTCCACAAGGATCTGTGTTCAGACCAATTTATATGTCAATAATTTGGATGATGGAATTGATGGCTTTTTTGCAATTTTTGCAGATGATATGAAGATTGGTGGAAGGGTAGGTATTTTTGAGAAGTAGGGAGGCTACAAGAAGGAGTATGGGCAAAGAAATGGCAGATGGAATACAGTGTGGGGAAGTGAATGGTCATGCACTTTGGTAGAAGAAATGAAAGGATTGACTATTTTCTAAATGGAGAGAAAGATCAAACAAACTGAGCTGCAAAGGGACTTGCGCAGGATTCCCTGAAGATTAATTTGCAGGTTGAGTCTGTGGTAAGGAAGGCAAATACAATGTTAGCATTCATTTCAAGAGGACTAGAATATAAAGGCAAAAATGTAATGTTGAGACTTTATAAAGCACAGCTGAGGCCTCACTTGGAGTATTGTGAGCAGTTTTGGGCTCCTTATCTTAGAAAGGATATATTGAAACTGGAGAGGGTTCAAAGGAGGTTCACAAAAATGATTCCAAGATTGAATGACTTGTCATATGAAAAGCATTTGATGGCTCTGGGCCTGTATCACTAGAATTCAGAAGAATGAGGGGTGACCTCATTGAAACCTATTGAATTGTGAAAGGACTTTATACATAGGATGCAGAGAGGGTGCTTCCTGTGGTGGGACAGTCTAAGACCAGAGGACACAGCTTTAGAGTAGAGGGGGACCCTGTTAGAACAGAGATGAGGGGAAATTTCCACAGTTTCACCACTCTCTGGCTATAGAAATTGTCAGCCTTGATGAAATAGTGGAGCAGACTCGATGGGCTAAATGGCCTAATTCTGTTCCCATATCTTATGGTCTTATAAGGGATGGTAACTGCTTTTTCTCCAGGGTAGGAGATGCAAAACTAGAGATTATATGTTTAGAATGAGATGGGAACTTCTTTAAGCAGAGGGTGATGCAGAGGGTATAGACCAAACTGCCAGAACAAGTGGTTGAGGCAGGTACAATGGTATCATTTAAGAAACATTTGGATATGTACATATAGGAACAGGGCTTAGAGGGATATGGGTCAAATGCAGGAAGTTGGGACTTGACGGGTGGGCACCGTGGCCAGCATGCATTCATTGGGCCGAAGGGTCTGTATCTGTGTTGTTTTGCTCTATGAGTCTGTGACTCTGTTGTATTGCTGGACTGGAAATTTTTGACGAATTATATTCACCCTTGTGAATAACACTTGGAAATAACCCTAGAACACTTGGAAATGCTGTAATTTTATGTGGGTAAATGCTAAAATGTCCAAGCAGTATTTAGGCTGAACTTACAGGACTAGTGGCCATATGGCCAAGCATGTCATTGCCTTTATTTTTTGCTCTGTATGAGCTTCCTCACAAACTATTTTATCCATCTGACCTACATAATTTCCTGCTCCATTCTGTTCCTATCCATTTAGTTTTCCTGTTGAAAACAGCTGGAGGAACCGACTTAATGGCTGAGCATTAAACATTTATTGTAATGAATTATTTACTTGAAAATAACTGGAGTCAATTGCTTGTAATATGTAAGATATAAATATTCAATCACTGCTCTCTTTTGAGAGGCTGTACTTGTTCATCATTCACCCTACTTAAAGCAAACCCTTAGTCAGGTCTCCCAGGTCATCTGTAGCTGTGAAAGCTATGAAAGAGAAACCAATTTACTCTTCTCTTCAGCCAGTTGTTATAAATTGTACAGGAGTACCCTGTGGTCCTTCTATTCCCCTGCTGGAAAAAATCCGGTTCCTGTGCAGGCCCAACCAAAACAATGGCAGAACTTCAGCTCCAAAGAAGGATGAGTTAAGGCAAGGTGAAATGTTACGACTTTAAAATCGGCGAGCCTGTTGCTAGCCGCCTCCAAAGCAGTGACTGGAAAAGGATCAACTGCATAACCTGCACTAAAGTTATAAACTTTTTTTTTAGTGACAGTAACAATATCTGAAATAATGGCCTAGAAATTCTTCCATTAAATCAAACAAGGCCATAATTAATTTGGAGGGCTAAGAGGCACCATGTAATGCCCTTGGCAAGTAGGATTAAGAAGACTCCCAAGGCATTTTATACATATATTAGTGCGTAGATGTAAAAGGTCAAGGAGGGAATATATGCATACAGCTAGAGGAAACAGGTGAAGTCATTAGAGATATTTTGCATTGGTATTCACAAGCAAAAAAAGTGAGGTGGATAGTTAAATTGCAGGATATGTGGATATTCTAGGGCACATCAATATTAAGAAGGAGGGTGTATTGTGTGTTTTGAAAAACATTAATGTGGATAAGGCCCCAGTGCTTGATTTGATAAAGCTGACATAAACAAGGGAGGAGATTGCTGGGGCCTTGACAGAGAACTTTGTATCCTCTTTAGCTACATGTGAGATGCCGAAAGACAGGAGAATGGGAAATATTGTTCCTTTTTTTTAAGGAAGTTCAAGTTACATTCAAAGCATAAATGCCTCACATCAGTGACAGGAAATTATTGGAGAAGATTATTACAGGATTTATTTGCATTTGAAAAATCATGGACAAAGTGTGGGTAGTCAGTGTGGCTACTGTCTCACAAATTTGATTCCAATTTTTGAGGACGCGACAAAGATAATTGATGAGAGTCGGGCTTTCAATGGTGTCTACATGGGCTTCAGTAAAACATTTGGAAAAACATCATCGACAAGATTAAGTCACATAGAATCTGCATTGTGTTGGCAAATCAGATTCATAACTGGCTTGATCATAGAGGATGTTTTGTGAGATCAAATGCAAAAAGAAAGTATTCAGTAGCAGTTATATACAGAAGAATCTTGGCATCCAAGTCTATACTTGGAAAGGAAGGTACGGAAGGTATTCTGCATGTATGCCTTCATCTGTGTTAGTATTGAGTATAGAGTCATGTTAATACTGTATGAAACTTTGATTTGGTATCAAAATTACACATGTTAAGAGTTCGTTAGACAGCAAGAAGACCCAACAAGTCAATACTTGAAGACATACAGCCAGACTAAGAGGCTTGATTATGAGACAAAGGCTCAGTTATTTTGGCCACATCATGAGAAGACAGGATTCCTTGGATAAGATTCTCATATTAGGTAAAACAGAAGGCCAACAGGGGCTACATTGGATAGATAATATCTCTCAGACAATGTGTATGACCTTGGGGATCTTAGAGAGGCAGTTTCCCACAAAAAGGCTTGGTGTTGAGGAGTCCATGAGGTCACGAAGAGCTGGACTTGACTTAACAACTGAACAACAGCAGCAACATATGTGCTACGTGCTGCGTGTGATTTTTGGTGTTGTGTTTTGCGCCTAGGCCCCAGAGGAACCCTGTTTCATTGGGCTGTCTTCCTGGGTAGGGTTGATTGACAATTAAACTTGAACTTGAACTTGGTTTATTGACTGCAGTATTCCAAAGTTGATTGGAAGGATCTGGAAGCTTTGGAGAGAGTGCAGGGAAGTTTCTCCGGGTTGTTACAAAGACCAGAATGAATTAGACATAAAGAGAGGTTGGACAAACTTAGGTTGTTTTCTCTGGAGTGTCAGAGGTTGAGGGAAGATCTGGTAAGTCTTTATAAAATAACGAGAGGCATAGACAAGGGTAGAAATGGGAAAAACTAGAATGGATAAATTTAATGTTAATGGGGGAAAGCACACTTCTCATCAGTGGGTGATAGGTGTCTGTAATACATCGCCAATGGAGGTGGTTGAAGAGCATATGATAGTGATATTTAAGAGGCATTTAGACACATGAACAGGCATGGAATAGGGGGATGTGGAGAATATTCAATCACATTTTTGATTTTCGTTTTGTAAGTGAAAGTGGAAATCAATTGCCAGAAAATAGTCTATTCATCTCAGAATAGCCAGTGGCTGACCTTCTCTCATAACCACAGTATTTATGCAGGTGGGTCTGGTTAATATTTACTTTCAGGATATTGACTGTGTAGACTCGGCAACAATACTGCCACTGAATGCCAAGGTAGATCTATACACTTCCTCTTGTTGAAAATGTTAATTTCCTGGTACTTGGTATAAATATTCCTTTCCTCTCTTCAGCCATGGCTGAATGATGACCGGGTCTTCTAATATTCAGTTACGGACTGCTTCATCTAATGAACTACATATGGAAACAAATACTGTGCAATCATCAGCAAATAATCCCATTTCATCTCTTATGATGGACACAGCTAAAACAGTTAATCCTCAGGCATTGTCCAAAGAAAATCCTGTGGCAGAGATGAATAGCCTTTAACAAAGACAAGCCCTTTCTGTGTCCGGTATGATTCCTGAAATTTCTTGATACACAATATGCTACCCTGATGACAAGGGCAGCCACGTCTCACCTCTGGAATTTATCTCCATAGAAAATAATTGCCAGTGCATCGTATTTTGTAATACTTGTCGTGTAAATTCTTTAAAGGATTGTGTTATTATCAGCAACTATTGCTTGCCCTTTTTCAAGTTATGATAAGGTTTTACCTTATTTAGGAAACAATAATATGAAGCAGCTTGCTGTTTCACTAATTTGCATTTACAGAATTTTGGCACTTAAAAACACCTCCAGTGAAATAGTTTACACCTATTATTTTGACTCAGCTTCACTTCAATTTTAAAATCCTGTGTAAGTTATAGTCTGACTTACAACACCCTTAATAGTTCTGAGAGTAAGCAAATCTGAAAGACTATATTCTTTTATTTCAAAAATAGACTTTATTCATAATAAAAAATATTTAGAAAGGAATGAAACAGTGCAAAGAACTTTTACATTCATGGTCATTACACTTAGTCGTGAGGTGATAGCCTTCCCTGCCCGGCATCATCCCTCCATGTGAGGGAACAGAAGGAGCCTAGATTCTGGTTCTTTCTGGCACAGACTTACCATTGACTTTCAAAGCATGCCAAGGCATGTACACCTGCAGCTGCCAATCTTCAGCATTTCCTTACAGACATCTCACTGTGCTGGAAGGCCAACAAGTTTCTGGCAGACCAGTGGGTGTCTGTCAATGAGTTAATGGCCCTTCATCAACAATTGATATCTGTCTCAGTGTGTGTCCCTTGGAACAGCACAAATTTGGAGATTCCCTTGTAAAGCAATTGCTGGATGACCCAGGACATGGACCGTTGCATATCTCTCCACACCTTATTTGCAAATTCACACTATGCAAAGGGGTGGGTGACCAAATCTTCCTCACTCGCCCAGACTCCTTGTCTGCATAGGTAAGATCGGACTGTGAGGGTCCCTTTTACCACCAGCCTAGCAAGGTATTGGTGCTTGTTGGGCAGATTTGGCGATGAGGCATTCTGCCAGAGGTTTGTACCATTTGCTCAGGGAGCCACCTACTGTATCCATAGTGTCCTTGTCCCACAGCGTCTGCAGGGTCCACATTGACCACTGCCTGATGGGCCTGTGGTCAAAGGTGTTTAGTTGGAAGTACTCTTCCACAAAGGACAAGCAGTGCAACAACATCCAGCTGACAGGCATGCTGCACAGTACCAGGGCCAGGCCTGTCTGTCACAACACCAGGGACAAGCAGAACATTAGCATGTCATGATACTTAGTTCCCACATACCTTGGTTCCAAACACCACCTGATACAGCCACACTCAAAGGCAGTCATCAGGTTGAGGGCAATGTCAAGTACCCTTTTACTGAAAAACGACCCAGGTGATTACTGAGGCAGAGAACAGAGGAACAGGCCTCACCTGTACCTAGTACAGCAGACCGAAGAGCTTATCATGCCTGATAACCAAATTGTTCACAGTTATTCACAGAGAATGCCAATTCCACAGACCTAGTTTGTGTTTGACCTTCCCAATCCACTCCAGCCAATTCTCGTTATGCACTTCACCCCCTCCAAGTCATATCCCCAACACCCTCAAGTAGTCAGGCCTGATGATGAAGAGGATGTTGGATCAGTCAGACCAGCTACCAAAGAGCATTGCTTTCATGCCATTGACTCTGGCGCCAATGCCAAATCAACCTGGTTGCAGCTACTGATAAATCTGTGAACTGGCTGTGTATCTTGCAACATCATCCATGTGCAGGAAGGTTTTGACTTGGGTGCCTTCACAGCCTAACAACGTCACCCCCTCATATGCTGTCCTCCCTCCTGATGGATTCAACAAGGGTTCTATGCCATACACAAACAAGATCAGGGGAAGTGGACAACCCTGCCTGAGTCTAGACTTGTTGGGGAAAGTACTTGTCTCCTACCCATTAATTTGGATTGCACTACAGACATCTGTGTAGAACAGTTGGATTCTGACTGCCTCCCCAGTACCCATTTTGAAGAGCGCATTCATCATGTATGTGTGTGATATCCTATCAAAAGCCCTCTCCTGGTCCAACCTGTCCAGGTAGACATCCACCCCTCTGCCCTGTAGGTAATGGTATCCCTTAACAGTACAAGGGTATCAGAGATTTAGTCTGGGTCGGTCATCTGTCCCAGAGCAGACGACCCCATTGGCAATTGTCTTGACAAGATCTTATAGTCCATATTCAACAGTAAAATTTGTCTCCAACTCCTGATGTCCTCCCTTGCCTCCTTCTTCATGTTGAGAAGGGTAATGAAGGGTAATGAGTCTGACGTACTGCCAGCCCAGAAGCATAGTGTTGTACACTTCAAGGAAGTCCAGGCCAGTGCAGTTCCATAGAGCCAGTAATAACTCTGCTGGTAAGCCATTGCTCCAGGGGTCTTATTTGTGCCAATCAGGTCCTCCAGGATCAGTGACAGGTCCAGATTCTCCCACTTGTTATTGTGTAACACGTACATCGGAGATAGAGGACAGGAGGTTCCAGGAGGCTGTGTTGTTTGTAGCCTTTCTGTCATACAGACCAGCATAAAAAGGTCTTCAGGTCCTCAATGTGAGGATCTTACTGACTTAAGGTTGTGGATCATGAGCTCCACTGTGAACCTTTTGGCACGTCCCATTCTGCTCCACAATGCAGACATGAGATCTGATGATGATGTTAGAGGACAGAGCATGGCTTGCAGGCTCTTCATTCCTGGGTTTCGCTCTCACATCCACTCTCATTAACTCCAGGGGGTGAAGTTGCTCAAGTTTATCTGGAGTTGGCATAGTTCCATCTGAATTTATCTTGCTTTTTGAACACCTCTGAGGATGAAGAACCTCTTGATTTCTCCTTGGTTGCTTCCCACTCATTGAAGAGTCAAAGAGAGGCTTCGCGGTTTCCAATCCCTCTTTAATTCTTCAGTGTTCTCTGGGGTCAGCACCTTGACATTCAACTTCCATATCCCCCTACTTGCTGACTAGTCCTCCTGTAGGTGACTGGAAGAAAGGAGGCGGTGGTCAGAGAAGAACACGTTGCTGTTGATATGAAGAGGAAGCCTGTCAGGGTTCATAAAGAGCTTCCCATTCTGGTACAAGTGGGTTGTGCCTCTGTTTCACCTGCACGGGTGCTGAAGGCTTCACACAGTCTTGCATTGTCACCATTTTCATCAGGAGTCAGGAGTTGCTGTCCAATTTCCTGCCAGCACAGCAGTGCCATTGTCTGAAAATAAAGAATAATTTCAGTTGTTAGGTAGGTTTGTTTGGCATAATAGAGTTGAAAGTGCATTTCCATTATGCTGGACAACGTAATTTTTTTCTCCAACTCTACTGAATTTCTGATAATATTTATAAATTAAATTATTAACATTGGAAAACTCAGTGGAGCAGATTTAGTCAACGTTGCCAAATTCTACCTAAGAGCATTAACAAATTTTAGGAGTACATTTAATTTTGTATTAAATCCAGTTTAACTGACACATTTCCCAATTAATGTTGCAACACCAAAATGAATGATTGAGGAGATACTGGTACAGGAACTACAATTATCCAGTTTCAACAGGTGAAGATTAAAACCTTCATCTCAGCCGTAGTAAAGTACTGCCCACAAAATGCTGGAGGAACTCAGCAGGTCAGGCAGCATCGTGGAGGTGAACAAATGGTCAACAGTTCATGCTGAAGAATTTCTTGTGTTTATGGTAAGGTACAGTTTTCACTTCAGTTTTTCCATATATTTCTCCATTGGGAAAGGTGCTATTTCTGAAATAGTACAGGAGCAAAATTTGTATAGGTGCAAGGCAAAGAATAAGAGCCAAGCAAAGATAGGACAACCCACAACTAGAGAAATACGGGAGGAGAGACACTGCTGTTTACAGCTTTAAGTAGAAAGCTTTGATTTTATCATAGATAGCAAAATTATGTAAAAATATACAATATTGATCCAAGTAAAATTTAACAAAAACGTTGTAGTAAGTGTTCAGAGATCAATGAAAACATTTTTGCCTGTATGTTTTTAAATCATAAATAATTGAAATATTTGCTCCCATGTTTGCCTTACAAGATAAAAATAAATGGATATGAATCACCTGATGGTGTTAGAAGCCATGTATTAAATTAAGTATTAGCTGACCTGCTGAACTTGAAGCTTAATTTCCTTTGGGAGAGATAATGTGTTGCTTGGTGCTTGTGGCTGTGCAACCAGATGCCTGGCCTGTTGCACATCCTTTGTGCTCAGCCCATAATAATGTGATTGGAAGGCACTTGTTCTGTCAGCCAGTTGTACAGCAGATTACACAGCCTCTTCAAAGTCATGCTGAAATGTGAATGAGACCTTGGCCCACTTAGGTGTTCTCAGAACCTGAAATGAGCTCATATCATTGAGCGCCCTTGATATAATTTGCCTTTTGGTAGTCCTGCACATATTTTCCCAGATTCTTTGAGCTACATTGACCATCTCTAAGAATGGAGCAATGCAACACTCTTGCACCTTTGAGGATTGATCGTCACATCCTTTGGTCAGGGGACAGGTATCTGGTTAATGTGATAATAATGTTTAAAGGAAGGAGAAAGAGGCAGACCATGTAATACAGGCCAGTTAACCTAACATTGAAGAAGCCCAAATCAGCATTTGGGGAAGCACCATATTAAGCAAGAATAATCAACATGGATTTCTTTGGGAAGGTTGAAACTAAATGATTTTATTACATTTTAGAGCAGATAACAAAGAGGGTTAATGACAGAAGGGCATTTGATATAGTCAACATCGATGTTAGCAAAGTGTTTGAGAAGGTGTTTCCTTGCCAAATAATCAGTAAAATTAAAATCCACAGGATCCAAAGATAATTGACAAATTTAATTAAGAAATCATTTAGCGGTCAATTGAAACTGTAGTGAGCAGAAGCCCCCTTTGTATTTAAAAGGTGTATTGGTGAGTGCTAGAAAAGTTTTAATCTACAAGTGTGTAGATCAAAAACCAGTAACAGGTAGTAAAGACGGGCTGCTCAATGCCCTTTTACTTTGCATAAATGTCATCATTGATCCTGTTATTCTTCTGCACCTGAACAGGAAGACGAATGAGACGATCTGGGGAGATACTGTAGGATGTGTCCATTTTCTTTTTGCTTCATTGGCAAGCATTTATGACCAGTCAAAGACTCTGCACTCTATCTCCCTGCCCAGGTTAAATATTTGAATGTCAAAATTAAAAAAAAATAGAGATAAGAGTGGGTGATCCCTTATCATAAGAATAAGTTGCTTAATTTTTGACTCTTCCCACGAGAGGAAAGATACTTTACCCTGTTTGTGGTTCCCAAAGTCTCATATTTTTCAACAGATCACCTCCCATTTTTCTGAACTCCTGAGAAATCAGGACTATTCGACTCAATCTTTCCTTACTAGAGAACCACCTTATCCAGTAGTTAACATAAAAAATCTTCACAGTGCCTCTTTGAAATCAGGTTGATTCATTGATAATTAAGAAAACTAAAACTACATGTAATATTTCGTGTGTGAGTTTGTTCAGCTCCTCCACTGTTGTAGCAAGACTTTCTACTCCATTACTTGCAATATATTCCAACATACCTCTCGTTTTCTCAATTATATGCTGTACCTAAATAATTGCACTGTCCTTCGTGAACTTATTTCCGTACTGATGACCATCTGTTAGCTCCTGTGTGACTTTTTCTCCTCAGATGCCAGTTTGTGGGGAATCCCAAGTATCCTGGATAAATGCTTTGATTGGACGGATCTTCTGGGATTTTTTACGGGAGAAGTACTGGGCGGATCTAGTTGCTTACAAAATTCAGAAGAAGTTGAGTAAAATTAGGGTGAGCTGACTGAATTTTCAGAATGATTGCCCTGTAGATCAGAAGTAACTGTAAAGCTCAGTAAGACTGTCAGTATGAAGGGTGCTCACATCAACATAATGCATGATCCTATGCTGGATGCAGAAATAATTCCTGTTTTATGCAGTCATGAAAAAAATTATCACCTTTGGCATTGGCACTGCATGCTTTTGTACATTACAATTAATATTTCTGTGTAACAAAAACATAATTTTATTAAAAACAAATGTTTTCAGAATAAATGTTTCATTCATTCTACCTAAGGTGAGACATAGCCTAGAAACAACACTTTTTGTTAATTTATAGGGTTTCAAATTTGACTTGACATTTCAGTTCCAGTATTAACCAGTGCCGTTTTGTTGGAAAAGCCATTCGGACTAGATGGTAAACCCATGATTTCTCTGTTAGATGCAGTTAAAATTTTCTTATTGTGTTACTTTAAAAAGGGGCAGGAGAGCCTTCCCGAGGCTACTCACCATCATTTATCCTGCAACCAATATCCAAGACTGAATATCTGCCCCTCAGCTCATTACTTATAAGTGTGCTGCTGTATTTGGAGTTATTGGGTGACTCTAAATGCAGCAACAACCAGCATCATAAATAATGAGTTGAGGACCAGCACAGAAGAAGGCCCTTTGGCCCAACCCATCCATGCTGACCAAAATGTATATCTAAGCTAGTCCCATTTGCTTGCGTTGCCCCATTTCCTTTTATCCTTGTATGTCCTAGTGTTTTTTAAATGGTGTTATTACCCCATCTCAACCACTTCCTCCAGCACAACCATAACACACTGGAGAAACTCAGTAGGTCAAGTAACATCTATGGCCAGATAGTAAACATTTTGGGTTGTAGACCCTTCATCTGGCCTTTCTCCTGCCGCTTGGTCCTTACATACATCACCCTCTGCATGAAGCAGTTGTCCCTCAAGTCCCTTATGAATCTTTCATCCTTCGTATTAAGTCTATGCCCTCTGCAGGTGCTGGAAGTCCAAAGCAACACACACAAAATGCTGGAGGAACTCAGCAGGAGTTTTCTTTCTCTTTGAGTGTTGTTCCATTTCGAATAGTGACATGGAACCCACTTCTAGAGCTGTAGTACTGTCACACTGGAAAGGTGTTAAGACTATCAGTCATAACCCCAAGTTTGGTCACTAGGCAAATGAGCTCCCTCATCTAAATGTGCAGCCAGAGGGAAAAATGCTATTCTTTTTTGACTTTATGTGTTGCTTTGGACTTCCAGCATCTGCAGATTTTCACTTGTCTCTGTTTTAAGATGTCAGGATGTAATAAAGTATTTGATGGTCAGTGAGGTCCTTCACTGAAGTGGCACTATGTACAGCATGTATTGTGTACAATTTTGGTTACTCTCTTCTAGGTTTGACACTATTGAGCTAAAAAGAGTGCAATGAAGATTTAGGAGAATGTTACAAAGACTCGAGGGCCAGAGTCTGGGCAGTCTAGGATCTTATTCCTTGGAGTGTAGGAGACTGGGGGGTGACCTTATAGAAGTGTTTAAAATCATGAAGGGCATAAATGGAGTGAAAGCCCATTCCTGCATTTGATTCTCAAGTTTTGCAGCAGATTAAAATAAGTTCACCTTTTATACCTGAACAAATAGTGAATATTTCAGGATTTTCAGCTCAATCCAGGAAGATTCCATATGCAAACACTAAGTGCCTATCCCTAATGGAGAGAAAAATTGACTGCGGTTATGGACAGGAAAGATCCAACAGTTCATTAGTGTGTACCACAAGAAATGCGTTTTCTCTTGTAAGGAAATGAGCTAGATTGCATCAAAGACAACCTTGTAGATCCATGGTGAAACAGTGGCTGGCAAAAAAATAAGGCACCAAGACCAGAAATTAGACTCCACAATCCACAAATCTTGGGGGGGGGGGGGGAGCGAGAGAGAGAGAGAGAGAGAGGGGGGGGGGAGAGAGGGGGAGAGGGGGGGAGAGGGGGGGAGAGGGAGGGAGGGAGGGAGGGAGAGAGAGAGAGGGGGGGGGAGAGAGGGGGAGAGGGGGGGAGAGGGGGGGAGAGGGAGGGAGGGAGGGAGGGAGAGAGAGAGAGAGAGATCTAACACAGGAAGCTTCCTGCTCAATTTTGAAACCAACTCCAAAAAGAGCACTAGACTCTCCTATCCTGTGGTTGTGCAAGACACTATTTAAATATATAACACTCTGTTGGGACCACACTACAGGTCAGGGCATCAAAACAGAGAGAAAAAGAGTCAAGGACCTTTTATCAGAACCAAACAAGTAAGAAATAAGTATGATTTAACTTGCAGAGAGGAGAAGATGAAGCAAGCAGAGGGAATGTCCATGATGGGATCAGACCAAAGTTATGTTTTTAAAATTTATTTTCCAGAGATGGTCTGTAAATGTTCTTTTTTTTTGCCCCAGTCCGTATTTCACCATCAGAAGGTACTGTCCACTTCATCTACATTAAGTGCAATGTATTCTAGCTGTCATGACATACAATATGTTGCTGTCAGAAAAAACAGTAGGAGATGAGTGATTTGACCCTATTGGAGATTCAGAATGTACTATAAAACAGTCAAACTCTCATTCCACAGGTTATTGCTTTGTCTGAATCCTTAAATCAAACAGATGACCTGTAATCATTCCTGGATGCTCATTATTCTGTGCATACTCCAGTTTGTGTTTGCAATCAAGCCACTCAAATCAGCTGCAGTAATTTAGATGCCAGAGAGATTGGATCCACTCGATTAAATGTCCCTATTACTTCAGAGAACATATCTGCATTCTCTTCAGTCCTGCAACAGAGAAGATCTACTTCCTGCTGTTCAATGCCACTGTATGATATTTTGATAATACCCTGTACTTACAATTCCTTTCCCTTCATACTTTAATCGGTAATGCTTCTCTTCAAATCTAACCTTCAGATTTTTGTGTTCAAATCTATTCATGGTCTCACCTATGGATGCCATTTTATTTCTTGTCATACAGATAATGAACTACAAAATGGAGTTCACCCCCATTTGACTCAGGAAGTATCTTCTGTGTGTACCACTAATGGCCATTTCAGAGTGCCCCTACCACCTCAAAAATCACAAAATTAGGAAAGGTTATAGTCAAAATTCAGGAAGGTACTTTTCACTCTGATTGCTGCAATACAATGCAGTCTGCAAGATTTCCCGCAAATGCAGACAGAGATTATTGCTGCCATACTTTTACAATTGGGAATCAAGGAAACAGGCCGTGAAGAAAAAAAAACACTTTCCAAGGCAGCCACAGTGCAGCCAAGGTTAAGCGGCACCATGAGGTCAAGCAGAACACGAGAGAGAATGAAGGCATAGCACCAGTTGTGTGGCCACCCCAACCCGTCCACATTTGTCCTCAAACATTGAGTCCAATTCCACTGTAAAGCACGGGATCTTTATTCAGCATATTTGTGCAGTGCATGATTTTGGAAACCTGCAATAGAATCGGTAAACTTCAGTTAGATTGTAACAAGTATACTCAACCATGAAAGCTCAGAAAGGCACACAGAGAGACAGAGACCTGTTGATACCCCAGCCAGCAGTCTTTCATTCACATCTTGTAGTTGGCACTGCAGAGTTATAAACAAAAGTTGTAGGTTGCCTGTTAATGATCCAGTTTCCATCAATAAGGCAGGGGAATAACTCCTGAAGAATGTAAATCATGTTGAGGTGAATTGACCCTGGAGATATATTGTTCAAATTCTCAGTGTCAAAACTTTTACCTAAAACAACCACTGGCTTTTATATGTGATTTGCACATAGAAAAACAGGTGCCTGTGAGTCAAATTTATTGTCTGACCTCATGGGTTAAATGTGAAGGACTTGTCTTTGGATGTCAACCCCAAGACTTTAAAATTTCCTCCCTAAACCTCCCTTCATCTAGTTTGCTTTTGAAATTCCACTTAAAACCTAATACATTGGCCAAGATTTTGGTTACCTGTCCTATTTTCTCATGTAGCTCTTGTGATAATTATCTTATGAGGCAGCTCAGGGCATTTTACCATGCTAAAGTTGTTAGAAAATGTATAGTCTTTGATAATAAGCTTAAAATCCCAGTGACTATGGGCCAAAATTAGGTCTAATGTCACTTAAAAAGCCATCAAAAGTCATTAAGCAGTTTAATTTTATATCTTTCATTAGCTGCCATATTTTATGAATGAACTTACCCTCACTGACTTGGACTTGGGAACATTGTTACCGGCAATCATCCGCACTTCCAGCCCATCAATCAATCAAAGAGGTAAGTAGGTTTGAAATGCTCAGAATTTCCTGCCATAGAACAAAGTTGCTTCTCACCGTCAAGAACTTTAATAATTGAAATACCAGATAATTCTGTATTATTAAAGAGCAACAATTTATCTAGAAATAAAATTGATTTATTGATCCTTTTCCTTTAAGATGACATCCTTTTTATAGCCTTGAAAAGGAAAGGACATTGAAGCTTGCAGCAACAGTATGTCCAATTGATTAAATTCTGGGTGTCCATGTGGGAATGAAGTCCTTTACTTCTTTTTCCTAGTGTTCAGAGTTACTAACTATGATCGATATACTTAATACTTTAGCTGAGGGTAAGGATTAGCTATGCACCGTCTGTAGCAAACAAAGAGTTGTGCTTTCTGCTTGCAATATCACAGAATGCTTATTGACGACTCTGCTAATGAACCATGGAATTCTCCAGCTGTTAGTCATCAATGTATTACCAAGGTGATGAAACTCATTTGATCTTTGCAGTTCTTCTACTTAATCGATCTCAGGCATAACACTAATAAAGGGATTTAAATTAGCCTCTGTGGAACTAGCATAGTTAGGATCTGTGGAGGTGTGGGGGAGGCAAATCACCTCAATATTTCCATTTCCAGATTGAAAACAGCGACCTCTGCTGGAGAGTGTTTGCATGTATAATGAATGGTGGGAGCATTTTGTTAAACGTGTCTTCACCATATGGGTGGTATTCTGAGAAGTGAGTTCCCTTTTGGTGTATGGTTTTCATTTCAACAGTATCAGTAGCTTGAAAATCAAATGAATGAGCAGAAAATTCTTGTCAAACCCAACAACCAGCCCAAGCCACCTGGAAAAAGTAATATCATTACAATGACAAGAAAAATACTCAAAATATATAGTTGCTTATTCTTTAAGAAAAGGAGATAGAATAACAGTTATAAATGTACATCAGGTATCCATTCATTTCAATGATCCTTAGACTAACATTCCAGATAACATTATCAATTTTCCAGGACTAACCCAAAGTCTCCAGGAACTAATGATTGATCTGCCGGATACTGATGAAATGACATTTTTAAAAAATGTACAACTCTTTCTACTTTGTTTACTCTTTTTGTTTAGCAGTTATGAAAGGAAGAAATTTTATTTACCTCAGAACATAGAATATAGAATAGTACCTATCCAAGAGCCGTTTGAATGCCTTTATTGTATTTGACTCCACCTCCACCCTAGGCACCCACCACTCTGTGTAAAGAATGCCCTCTAATCGAGACAGAAGTCTCTTCTACACCCTCTCTAAAGCCTCCAGAAATGAATGCACCACTCCAGATGCAGCCTAAATAGACTTTTCCATCAAGGAATAATCATACAATACAAGTAATGGAGTCTGTTCTCTTTCTAACTAATTTGGGAAAGTGACGTTCTTTGGAGTGGACATCTGATAGCCATTGACGGATCAGGCCACTGAAGGCAGGTCATGTGATAAAATGTCCGGGAAGATATTTCAACCAGGGCATGATTTTCTAATTCAAAGAATATAAACTTAAAGCTCCAATCTAGTAGAAAACTCATTATTTTTAATAATGTGAGATGATAGTATGATAGTGTCTCTGTCCTTTCACAGGGCTCTGGGTAGACTTGGAAATTGCATACCATGGAGCATTACAGATGACACTGGAAACCAAGATGAATCTGTGTAAGCTGGGGAAAGAATTGGTCCCAGAAGGGATGAATCTGGTTGACAGAAAAACAGAGAGGCAAGTGAACACTTTTCAATATTTCAGTGCTAATTTTTTTTCTGATTAGTTAATGCAAGAACCTGTATTCTTATATTGATGTTAGGAAGGTATACACACCACAGATTTTACCTGATACTGTATCTGAAATCTGTGAGAGGACTTCCACTTGTAGGACTGCAGCATTTCGAGAAGGTGACTCACCATAATATTCTCAAGGGGAGTTAGAGATGGACAATAAATGCTGGCCGTACCAATAACTCTCTGTTCCCAAAACACAAATTTTAAAACATCTCCAATCTCATTAGGAGGCACTGCTACTTGTCAGCCTCTGGCTATGTTTCTCCCTGTGCAGATAGTTCAAGATTAAATTCAAAGCAGATAGACAGTTGCCTATTAATATCCCATATCCTACATGAAGCAACTCCCCCTTCATGTACTGTAAACTTATTGCACTAAATTCCAACAAAATAATTATGTTCCATATGGTAGGAGTATTTCTCTCCAATTCATTGACAACGTTGGAAACGTTTCTGCACCATTTACATAGAAATTGGTAGAAAAGGTTCATTAATCAGACTGTTTGCAAGGACCCATGAATATTATATTCGGTAACATCCAAGGCCTGAGGTGTTGTATGCTTCTGAACAACTTTTGCACATGCAATAACTTTCATTTGGGGTTCTACATGGGAGAGCATCCCCAAGGAGTCACACCTGGGGATTCAAAGATACATGTCAGGCCAAATAATTAGCTACAAATTTCAAGCTAACTAAAAACCTACCTGCAATTTTTGAGGATCATTAATCATGGAGGTTAAGGCTGGAACTTAGTGGGCAGGATCCGAAGTTAGAGTAGACTTAGTAATTAGTTGCAAAAGGCATGATAGATGAATGGGGAAGGTTGTGTTCTTTCTGCAGATCAGTAGGTAAGAGTCAAGTCAAGCAAGTGCCTTGTATCCAAGAGTGGGTGTTGCTTGAAACTGGCAAAATCCTGACAAGGCTGTGCAACCTGGATGTAGAGAAGTAGCTGGATTGCATAGATCTAAGACTCAGGTTACAAAGCAAAAGATTTGGGACCAAAGTGGAGGAACTTCTTCACTTGAAGAATAGTGAACCAATGGAATTCACTACACTCGGAGACCAAGTTGCTGGGGGAAAAAATAAGGAAGATTGATAAGATTCTGGACACCAAGACATCAAGGATGTGGGAAGAGGGCAAGAATCTGGCATTGAGGATAATGTTCAGTCATGATCACAGTACATAGGGGAGCGGGCTCGATGTCCTTCTCCTGCTCCTATTTGCTTTCTTTCTGTTTTCTCTGTCAGACTTCTCATTCCAAAGGAGAGAATATCCTGGCCAGTAAACTTTCTCCTGTCCACAGAGTTCTCAATTCAGCTGTGCAGATTGCCTTTTGCATTTCCTCAGTCACCAAAACAAAACTTCCTTAAAATAACAAAATTAATATGCATGCAGATTTTAAAATGCACCCTTGAGGATTTTATGGTTTATGGTTTAAACCATGATCTCTCTGTTCAGATGAGCCCTCAACCGGAGACTGCTGTATTTTTCTGGCTTTGTGTTATGCATCTACTCAATTCTGTCCATGTGCACACATACTCAAGCAGTTATTTTTGTAAGGCCAATTACCGGTACATTCAAGAACGATGAACATCTTAGTCACTCACAAGTGTACAGGTGTGGTCACATATACACATACACAAGTATCCTAATGGAAAGCTGGTCCTTTGGCTGCTACTATTTACCTAACTGGTCCTGATGAAGTTTATCTTAGAACATGGTGCTGTGTGATTGATGAAGAATCAGACATACTGGTGTGGGTGCCAGGTGAGTGGAGAATTGGGCTCCTGACATTTGTCCACAGATCCTCCCCCAAAAGATTCATCAAAAAGGCTATGTTAGGATGGAATCAGGATGTCGTGCTTTTAAGTCAGAAATTTCATTAGGGCCAGATTCTCAACATGTTCAAAACATGGCTAACAGATAAAGAGAAAGGAAGAGAGCCTTCCTATGTTGGAAGTTCCTGCATGCCCAGTCCGCTCTACCAGGACCAGACAAAGATCCTGCTACGCTGTGCTCTGCAGTGATTGGAAGATCTATCAGAAGTGGGTGGAGCCTAGAACGTCCCTGACTACCATCCTCTGGATACGTAGCCAGCCATGATGACCCAATGGCCAAGTCATTGGGTATATTTAAAGCTAAGGTTGATGGGTTCTTAATTAGTAAAGAGGTTTTAGGGAGAAGGCAGAAGAAAGGGGTTGAGAGGAATAATACATCAGACATGATAGAATGGTGGAGCAGACTCGATGGGCCAACTTGCCTAATTATGCACCTAAAGCATGTCTTATGGTCTTCTGAATATCTCGTAGTAACTCCTAGTAGCCCAGGAGAAAGACCTACAGAGATTTTGACTGGCCATTTCTCTACACTTAGAGCTTAATCCACTTTTGATATCAGAACTGGTGTGGATTTCTTATTGTCACATGCTCAAAGATACAATGAAAAGCATGTCTTTCATATTATTTATACAGATAAAACCATTGCACAGTACTTTGAGCTAAAATAAGGTTAAATAAAATAGCAATGCAGTATGAAGTGCAAAAGCTACTGAAAAGTACAGTGCAGGTAAACAATAGTAGGCAGCCATCAATCCCAGGGGATCATGGGTTTGTGCCTCTGGTGGTCTGGGCCCTCTCCGGGGTGCAGCCGGTTCCCCCTCTCCACGTCACTGATGTAATCCAAGGGAAGGACAAACAACGATACAGCTTGACACCAGTGTCGTTGCAGAGGTTGCCAGAATGAAGTTGTAAACAACATCAAACTGCCTTAGGGACTCCAGCTCCGGATTTCTTCCTCAGGGTTTACTCCCGAAGCCATGGGTGGGTATGTCCGCAAGGCAGTGGAGGCTTAAAATCAGAGTTTTCCTACGATAAAGTGCAAGATAATAACGAGGTATGTTGCAAGGCCAGGAGTCCTTCATATTGTACAAGAGGTCCATTCCAGTGGGACAGAAGCTGTCCTTGAGCCTGGTGGCATGTACTTTTGGGCTTTTGTATCATCTCCCTGAGGGGAGAGGGGAGAAGAGAGAATGTTTTACTGTAGGTGCGCTGGCTGCATAACTGGCACAGCGAGAAGAATAGACAGTCCGCAGAGGGGAGGCTGGCTCCTGTGGTGTGCTGAGCTGCCTCCACATTTCTCTGCAGTTTCTTGCAGTCACTAACAGAGTGGTTGCCACAGCAAGCCATTATGCATCAAGACAGAATCTTGTTTGGATCTGCAGCTTTTGAATTTTTAGGACCAAGGATTTTGTGCTCTCCCAGTCCACATTTAAAGTTGTAAATGTTTCTCAATTCTTATTCCTTTGATGGACTGAGTAATGCAAGAAGTCCTACAAATGCACAACAAACCTTCTTCAGTGGTATTGCCAAGGAAATAACACGTGAAAGTGTAGTTTGTTATGATATAAAAGGTTGAACACGTCTTCTTGCCAATCTGAGAATTTGTTATCTGTAAACGTAACACTGTTGACCAAGAGAATATCTTTGTATATTATCTGGATCAGCCAGTTTACCTGTGACACCATAATGCTGAAGCTTTCCAGCATTTCAACTAAAATCTGGTGCAACCCATTTCATCGGGATTGCACGCTGTGTTAATACTGTGGGTTGATTAAAACACTGCGGATTAAGTGAGAAGGCCTGATTCTGAACCAGTACCCATTTTCTTTATTCAGGTCATTCTCCAAGCTGAGCCAATTGAGCCCCTTCTGCATTCGTCAACGTTTGGCGTTGCAATTCAGAAAAGCTGCTCAGCTGACTTTACAGCCTCTGTGGCGTTTAAAGAAAATTCTAATTTAATGAGAAGTGGAGCCCTGACATTTGCCCTCAGTCCACACCCAAAAGAGACCTTTTACTTTGCTGAGATGGCCCATTGGTTCACCACATACATCATTTATGACATGAATTGATTTACAGAGCTCAAGAGATTTCAGGACAAATAATTAGAGCCATAGAGACTTAGAGAACCACATCACAGAAACAGGCACTAGTTTGACCTCAACTACTATTCTGTGTTTTTTAAAAACTTTCTTTTTAGCTGGTTCAGCAAAACATTGTGGGCGGAAGGCCGTGCCCCTGTGCTGGACTGTTCTATCTTCCATCTTTGTTCCTCACCCTGAACCTGGACTACAGCCCACCATGCCCCTCCCAACCATGTCCCAAATCCAAACTTTTCTTAAGTGTTGAAATCAAACTTGCATCCACCACCTCCATTGGCAGCCCGTCCCACACCCTCACCTCCACCAGTGTGAAGAAGATCCCCCTCATGTTCCCCCTATGGTTCACCTTTCACCTTTATGATACAGAACATCCAGAATGATCCTCTTCTGGTTGGCTGCCAGTTACCAGTGGAGTTCTACAGGGGGTGGTGTTGGGACCGTTGCTTTTTACGATGTGCGTCAATGATTAACCTCCAGGTTGAGTCGGTGGTGAAGAAGGTGGAAGCAATGTTGGCATTTATTTCTAGAGGTATTTCTAGAATATAAGAGCAGGGATGTGATGTTGAGGCTCTATAAGGCACTCGTGAGACCACACTTAGAGTATTGTGTGCAGTTTTGGGGTCTTTATTTTAGAAAGGATATACTGACATTGGAGAGAGTTCAGAGAAGATTCACGAGAATGATTCCAGGGATGAAAGGGTTACCGTATGAGGAATGTCTGGCAGCTCTTGGGCTGTATTCCCTGGAGTTCAGGAGAATATGGGGGGGATCTCATAGAAACATTCTGAATGTTAAAAGGCCTGAACAGATTAGATATAGCAAAATTATTTCCTATCATAGGGGAGTCTAGGACAAGAGGGCATAATTTCAGGATTGTAGGACGTCCATTTAGAACAGAGATGCTGAGAAATTACTTTAGTCAGAGGGTGGTAAATCTGTGGAATTTGTTGCCATGAACAGCTGTGAAGGCCAAGTCATTAGGTGAATTTAAGGCAGAAATAGATAGGTTCTTGATTAGCCAGGGCATCAAAGGGTATGGGGAGAAGGCAGGGGAGTGGGGATGACTGGAAGAATTGGATCAGCCCATGATTGAATGGTGGAGCATATTTCCAGCTGGTCCAGAACCCACTGCAAGCTTTGTAGCATTTTTCATTGTTCACTACACCCCAATCTTGGTGCCTTTGCAAATTTGCAGATCCAGTTTCTACATTATCATTCAGATCATTGATACAGGTGACAAACAACAACAGTGTCAGCACTGATTCCTGTCAGAGAGATAGCCCTCTACCACTCTAGCTTCTCCCATGAAGCAAATGTTGATTCCTATTTACTACCTCATCGTGAATGCCAAGCGATTGATCCTTTTTGACCAACCTCCCATGTGGAATCTTTTTAAAGACCTTGCTAAAGTCCATGTAGACAACATCCACTGCCTTTCTTTCATCAATATTTTTGTAAACCTCCTTGAAAAAGTCTATAAGATTGGTTAGACATGATCTACCCCACACAAAGCCATGTCAACTACCCCTAATCAGTCCCTGTGTAACTATGTACTCATATATCTAGTCTATTAGAATATCTTCAAATTGCTTACTCACTAATGACATCAGGCTCACCGGTCTATTCTTAGAGCCTTCTGCAATCTGTTTGTAATGTCAAATCATTCCAACTACAAAAAGTAGAGTGAACCAATAGTTGTCCCTTATTAAGTCCCACAATTCAGTGTATCGGTGCTAATTTATTCAACCTTTACCTCCTGCTCTAGTGTGCTGATGATCACAACCCTTACTCTCCAAATTATTCACCCTTCCCAAAGACTACCAATCACTAATCCTTCCCCCCCAACCTTTAATCACCCACCCTCTCCGAGTACAGCTGATTGCTAAACACTCAAATACCAAATCACCCACACTTCTCCCTGAGTGTTGTTGATCTCAAAGACCTAACCTTCCAAATTAACCCAGTCTTCCCAAGGGGCTGCTTACCATTATGCTCATTTCCAACCACTGCCACCTTCCTTCTAACCCACTAATGAAAGAGGCCAAAGTCCTCTGTTCATAATGTGATTCCCGTGCAATTAATTGCCAAGTTTGGCCCCTCCTCAACTTCCTTCCTGCATTGGTTTTTGTGTTTGCTTGAATTTCTGGTTGATTATCAGTTTTATTCCATGCTTTCTTCTGCATCAAATTTGACATATCTGATCTTTAGAGATATTGCATCTATTGAAAGGTTTTCTAGGTTACCTCTGGGATTCTTGCCAAATAAACAGACAGTAAATTGTGTTCATCAAGCCAAAGGTTCCTGGTACTGCATGTCTAGTTGGCAACATCTCAGAGTGTCAATCTGATGAGATAATTAGGATTCTGGATAATAAATTAGCAACATTTTTCGGACTGGATAAACTATTGGTTTTACGTAAACAGACACACAGTGATCTCCTGCACCTAATAAATTTGCCATCAACTATATGTTCGTGGTCTTCTGCTGATGCATCCTGTCCATTTTAAGATTTGACATGTTATGCATTCAAAGATGTTCTTCTGTACTCCACTGTTGTACCACATAGTAATTTGAGTTACTATCGCCTTCCTGTCAGATTGAATCAATCTGACTATTCTCCTTCTCCTCTGACCTCTCTCAATAACAAGGCAATTTTTCCCACAGAACTGCTGTTCACTGGATTTTTTTTTGCACCATTCTCTATAAACTCTAGAGATTGTAGTGCATGAACATCCCAGATCAGCAGTTTCTGAGACACGCAAGCCACCCCATCTGGCACCAACAACCATTCCATGGTCAAAATCACTTAGATTACATTTCTTCACTCTTTTGATGTTTGGTCTGAGCAATAACTGAAACCCTTGACCATTGTTGCGTGCTTTTATGCTTTGAGTTGCTGGCATATGATTGGCTGAATAGGTATTTGCATTAAGGAGCAGATGTACAGGTGTACCTAATAAAGTGGCCACTGAGTGTAGATTTCTGGATTTTAACTGTAATTTTAGTCTTGAATTACATAATATCATTTGAAAAATCATGGAGTCAAAAATCATACGGTGTATATTTTTCATGAATTTTTCTGAACTCATGGGGGTCCAACATCTTTGCGGGCATGCTTGCTAGAGCTGTTGGGGAGGATTTAAATTAATTTGGCAGGGAGGTGGGAACTGGAGTGATAGGGCAGAAGATGGGGCAGTCAGTATACGAGTCAATGCAGTGTGTAGTGGAACTGTGAGAAAGGGCAGGCAGATGATAGGGTAAAACTGCAGTCATTGGAAGGAGTTGAAGAGTAGCATGGGGGCAAAATCGAAAAAGGTGATGAATACAGGACTAAAGGTGTTATATTTGAATTCACGTAGTATGTGGAATAAGGTAGATGATCTTATAGTGCAATTAGAGATTGGCAAGTATAACATTGTGGGCATCACTGAGACGTGGCTGAAAGAAGATCATAGTTGGGAGCTCAACATCCAAGGATATACCTTGTATTGAAAGGACAGTCTAGTAGGCAGAAGGGATGGGGTGGTTCTGTTGGTAGAAAATGAAGTCATATCCTTAGAAAGTGGTGATATAGGATCGAAAATTGTAGAATCTTTGTGTGTAGAATTAAGAAATGGCAAGGATAAAAAGACCCTAATGGAGTTAAATACAAGCCCCCGAATGGCAGCCAGGATGTGGGATATAAATTACAATAAAAATAGAAAAGGCATGTAATAAAGTAAATGTTACGATAGTCATGAGGGATTTCAAAATGCAGATAGGCTGGGGAAGTCTGGTTGGATCTCAATAGAGGAAATTTGTAGAATGCCTGAGATGGTTTTTTAGAGCAGCTTGTGGTCAGACCCACTAGGGAAAAGGTTAATTTTGGATCGGATGTTATGTAATGAACCAGATTTGATCAGGGAGCTAAAGTAAAAGAACTCTTGGGAGGCAGTGATCTCCCAGTGATAGAATTCACTCTGCAGTTTGAGAGCGAGAAGGTAAAGTCAGACTTATCAGTATTACAGTGGAGTAAAGGGAATTACAGAGGCGTGAGAGAGGAGTTGGCCAAAGTTGATTGGAAGGGGACACTAGCAGGAATGACAGCAGAGCAGTGATAGTTGGAGTTTCTAGTAGCAAATCAGAGGGCACAGGATATATACATCCCAAAGAGGAAGCACTCTAAAGGGTGAATTATGCAACCATGACTGACAAGGTAAGTCAAAGACAGCATAAAAGCAAAAGAGAAGGCATATAATATAGCAAAGATTAGTGGGAATTTAGAAGATTGGGAAGCTTTTAAAGACCAACAAAAGGCAACTTAAAAAAGCATGATGAGAGAAAAAATTAAATATGAAGGTAAGCTAGCCAAGGATATAAAAGAGGATACCAAATGTTTTTTTTCAGATATATAAAGAGTAAAAGAGAGACAAGAGTGGATACTGGACCACTGGAAAATATGCTAGAGAAGTAGTAATGGGGCAGGCAAAGAAGTGGCAGACAAACGCATTAAGTATTTTGCATCAGTTTTCATGGAAAGAGGTAGCTGAAGAGATTATTAGTAATGATCTTTCAAGAATTACTAGATTCTGGAATGCTTGGGAAGATGTTGGAGTCCATTATTAAGGATGAAGTTTTGGGGTACTTGGAGGCTCATGGTAAAGTAGGCCAAAGTCAGCAACATTTCCTTAAACATTTCCTTGCCAGAAAAATCTGTTGGAATTCTTTGAGGAAGTAACAGGCAGGAATTACAAAGGAGAGTCAGTGTGTGTTGTTTCCTTGGATTATCAGAAGCCCTTTGACAAGGTGCTGCTAATGAGGCTGCTTAAGAACCATAATACTACAGGAAAGATACTAGCATGGATAGAAAACTGGCTGACGGGCAGAAGACGAAGAGTTGGAAAGAAGTGGGCCTATTCTGGTTGCCGTCAGTGATAATGATGTGCTGAAGGGATTGGTATTAGGACCACACATATTTTTATGTTGTTTGTCATTGATTTGGATAATGGAATTGATGGCATTGTGACCAAGTTAGCAGATGGTTCAAAGGTAGGTGGAGGGGCAGGTAGTGTTGAGGAAGCAGGGATTCTGCAGAAGGACTTGTTGGAAGAATGGTCAAAGAAGTGACAGATGGAATATAGCATAGTGAAGTGTATGATCATGCACTTAGGAAGAGGAAAGAAAGAAAGGCATAGGCTATTTTCTAAATTATTTGGGAATGAAAGGGTTAACAAAAAGGAGCATTTTATTGCTTTGGGCCTGTACCTGCTAGAGTTTAGAAGAATGAGGGGGAATCTCATTGAAACCTATTGAATATATTAAGCAAACACGAGGAATTCTGCAGATGCTGGAAATCCAAACAACACACACAAAATGCTGGTGGAACACAGCAGGGCAGGCAGCATCTATAAGGGGAAGCACTGTTGACGTTTTGGGCCGAGACCCTTTGTCAGGACCTGACGAAGGGTCTCGGCCCAAAACATTGACAGTGCTTCTCCTTATAGATGCTGCCTGGCCTGCTGTGTTCCACCAGCATTTTGAATATATTAAGGCCTAGATGTGGAGAGGATGTTTCCTGTAGTGGGTGAGTCCATGACCAGAAGGCACAGCCTCAAAATAGAGGGATATAGATTTAGATCAGAGAGGAGAAGGAGTTTCTTTAGCCAAAGGGTGGTGAATCTTTGGAATTCATTGCCACAGATGGCTGTGGAGGCAAAGTCATTGAGTACATCTAAAATGGAGTTTGATAGGTTCTTGTTTAGTCAGAGTGTCAAAGGTACAGAGGGAAGGCAGGAGAATGGGGTTGAGAAGGAAAATTAAACAGCCATGATGGAATGGTGGAGCAGACACGATGGGCCGTGCTGCCTAATTCTGCTCCTATGTCTTCATGTCTTATTACCATTGAACTCCTAAAGCAGTTAAGCTTATTTGAAAGGAACCTAAGTAATGTTTTAGCATCAGCCTCAAAGTGCTTTCTGTCCACTTTTCATGTAACTTTGTTTCCATTTCAGTTTTCATCTTTGTCTCTCTTTTTAATTAGTTTAAAAAGGACTGGACAGCCTATGGCTGGTCCTTCACAATGAAAATCTAGATGAAAATTTCAGAGCACAGAAAGAGACTGTGCCTTTTCTGTATTGGTCCTCCAAAGCAGCTTTGATGAATAGACATATTCTCAGATCTCAAACCTTCCTACTCTTCCTCAGCATTCCTGTGATCTCTAGAAGCTCAGCTTGCTGAACTATCAATACAGGAGAAACGAGTTAAGCTATGCTGAGCATATGTAGGCAGCAGAAAGCTGTAGGGAACCAGTTAATGAGGACATCTTACACAGTCAGAACTCATTCTTTCAAATTGAGTTTATTTGATGATAGATACTTCAAATGGGAACCAGAGAAAATACCGAGTGTGACAGATACTAACAAATTTTGTGCTGAAGACTCCATTTCTTTTTGGTGCCGTCTTTGTCTTTTTGCTAACGTTTTCCAGTAACACTCCCTTCTTCCTTCATGAAGATCAAAGCCCCGGAGCTTGATACTGACAGACAGCGATGAAGAATCTTCAAGTGCTGGTTCTTCAGACGAAGAGGAAGTATCTACCGCAGAGCTGCAAGGAACCGCTGTTGACAAATTAGGTCCACCTGGTGTGGAGGGGTAAATTGTCTTTATCATGGAACTCCTTTCAAATAATGCATCGATTATAACGTCAAAAAGCTGGAATAGTTTAGTTTTGAATTTTATCGAGCCAGGGTCTGTATGAAGGCTATCAGAAGCAGGACCCTCTTTATAATATATTCACATGTTATCTTTATTTGGGGACATTTATACCATAGTGTGCCATCAAAGACAGGGTGATCAGCAGCAAATTAATGGTAAATATGCAAGTCTTACTGTGAATCCTTAAAAATAAGGAATAAATATAGATATTTTTAACTATAACTATTGTTGCTGAGAATATATTCAAAATAAGATAAAACTTTATTTATCCCAAAGGAAATTATTGTTGCAAGGTTGCTCAGTCAGAAATATATATTTTAAAATACCAAATATAAGCATTTACTCTTTAGTGTAAGCAATAAGATGCTCTTGTGACTGTAAGTAGCAGGAACCTGACCTTTTGAATCTCCTGTCCACATAGACACTCAGCAAAACTATAGTCAGTCTATCCCAGTTTTCATTAATATGAAGTCTGGCTGCAAATGTAGACCAGCCATTTCCCCTACTGCATTAGTTAGAATAACAAAGCTATTATGTTGACCACTGCAGACAGACTGCATTAGCTTGATGGTAAGAAACAATTGTTCAACATAGTGGTTCCCATTCAACAGTGAATGGCAGCCAGACAGCATCCTGTTTTCAATCCCTAAAGCTGTTCTCTTTTTGCTCGGAAGGAGCATCACACAGAGCAAACCATATGGCCCAAAGAAAGACAAGAGGATTATTGGATTGTGGGGAAGGATCAGTGGAAGGAACAACTCACAAATCGTTCAGGGATCAAAATAAAACAGAAATGATTTGTAAAGCTAAGCTTCTTTGTTGTTTCAGTTATAACACAGGAAGCAGTACCAGCAGGAAGATTCTCAAATTTGTGGACAAGATTGCCAAATCAAAGTACTTCCAAAAAGCCACGGAGAATGAGTTCATCAAGAAGAAAATAGAGGAAGTGTCAAACACTCCACTGATTCTGACTGTGGAGGTTCAAGAACTGACGGGAATGCTAGCTGTAAATATTCCACCTCCTCCTACTGATCGAATATGGTAGGTTTCACACTGTTGCCTGAAAATGAACAGGAAAACAGCACTTCTGTTTCAATTTACAATAACACATGTTCATGAACAATAGCAATATATGCTTGCTAGAATGTTGGAGAATTAATGAGAATATCCAATAAAGAAGAAAGTCAATCACTCTGAGGTCTAAATGTGTGAGATTATGAGTTTTACTCTTATTCTATTCCCCTACCAGTAAGCAATGACACTGTTAGCTTTTGGAATTGCTTCTTGTACATGCATTTGAGACTTGAATAAATCCTGCATTAGGTCATGCAGATCCCTCAGCATCTCAGAGCTTGGCAATCTCTCCCCATTAACATAATATGCTGATTTTTAAAAATTTTCTTGCCAAAATTTACCATTTCACATTTTCCTAGGTCTTTGCTTATTCACTCAATCTACTTTCCATTGTAGATTCATAAGTCCTTCTCACAACTTGCCTTCCTACCTATGTCAGCATCATCAGCAAACTTAGGAACCTTATCTTTGGTGGCATCATCGTCATTAACACAAATTGGAAACAAACTTGAGACCTCAGCACCAGTTTCTGAAGCATATTATTTATTATTTCTTGCAAACTAGAACTGGATCCATTTATGCCAGCTTTCAGTTTCCTGTTAATTAGCTGGACGTCTATCCATGTCAATAGTTTATAGCACATCAAATGCATTGCTGAATATCTTTTGAATCTGATGAGAGTTCTTCCCTCAGCCACTTTTACAGGTAGGAATTTCCAAGTTCCCACTATGCTTCAGTGGAAATATTTCTCATTTCCATTCTATCATTCTGGCAATTAACTTAAACACACAAAATTCTGGAGGAACTCAACATCCACGGAAGTGAATAAACTGGCGACATTTCAGGTTGAGACCCCTCTTCAGGACTGAAGGAGATGTCAGAATAAAAAGGAGGGGGAGGGAAAGGAGGCTAGCTGGAAGGAGACAGGTGAAGCCAGATGGGGAGGAAACAGTGAACGGAACAGCTCACAAATCATTCTGAAAGCTCATAAATCGTTCAGGGACGAAAAATAAATCAGAAATGATTTGTAAAACTAAGCTTCTTTGTTGTTTCAGGTATAGAACAGGAAGCAAGAAGATACTGTTGGGAAAGATAAAGGCCTGGTGAGGAAGGACTCTGATAGAAGAGAGTGAACCATAGGAGAAAGGGAAGGAGAAGGGGAACCAGGGGGAGGTGATAGGCAGGTGAGAAGTAGGAAGAGGCCAGAGTGGGGAATAGAAGAAGAGGGGAGGTGGATGGAGTTTTTTACTGGAATGAGAAATCAATAATCATGCCATCAGTTTGGAGGCTACCCAAATGGAATATAAGGTGTTGCTCCTCCACCCTGAGGGTGGCCTCAACTTGGCACAAGAGGAAGCCATGGACCAACATGTCAGAACAGGAATGGGAATCAGATTTAAAATGTTTGGACTCGAGGTTATTCCGCTTTTGGCAGATGGAGCTGAGGTACTCGATAAAACAGTCCCCCAGTTTACGACAGGCCTCACTAATGTAGAGGAAGCAGCACTGGGAGCACCTGACAAATAAACAACCCCAGAAAATTCGCAGGTGAAGTGTTGACTCACCTGGAAGGACAGTTTAGGACCTAAGTGGAGGTGAGTGAGCGAGTGTAGCATTTAGGCTGCTTGTAGACATGAGTGCTGGGAGGACTATTAGTGGGGGGAACGAATGAACAAGAGAATCACAGAGGGAGCGATCCCTGCGGAAAACATGGAAGAGGGGAAAGTAAAGATGTGTTTGGTGGTAGGATCCCTTTGGGGATGACAGAAGTTGCAGTGGATGATGTGTTGGATGTAGAGGCTCGTGGGGTGGTAGGTAAGGACAAGGGGAACTCCTTCACTGTTAAGGCAATGGATGGAGTGAGCACGGATGTTCAGGAAATGGAGGTGATGCAGATGAGGGCTGCATCCATGGTAGAGGAAGAAAAACTCCATTCTTCGAAGAAGAAGGACATCTCTGATGTCCTGGATTGGAAAGTGCAGAGGCAAAGGAATTGAGAAAAGGGAGTTGCATTTTTACAGGAGATAGGGTGGAAAGATGTATAGTCAAGATAACCTTAGGAACCGGTAGGTTTATAAAAGATGCTGGTTGAAAATTTATCTCCAGAGATGGAGATAGAGATATCGAGAAACGGAAGGGAGGTGTCAGAAAATCCAAGTGAATTTAAGAGCAGGGTGGTCATTAGAGGCAGTGTTGATGAAATTGACGAGCTGCACGTAGAAGTTGGTTCTTCCTGTGTGCTTTGCCTACTCTTTTCAAAATTCTATGCTTTTATACAACTAATCTTACCCTCAATTCCCATCATCTTACTGGTAATTAGATCTTGACTTAAAATTTTGGAGTCTTAGTTCTCCCCTTTAGGATTTTTTTTTTCAAACCAGCTCAAAAGGACACTCATCTCACTTTCCTTTCTTTATTATATAAATAAAATGTATTATTTTTATATTAAAGATAGGGTATTATAACTCATTTTCACCAATAGCAAAGATAAGGAAAAAACTCCTGACTGTGCAAACATTCCACCATTCAACAACTGAGTGAAAACAAAATATTGTGTTCACAACTTACCAATACATTAAAAAAAATCACTAAAAACAGAATCCTCAAAGCAAGTTTCTCTGTGGTGTGTCCCCATGATGAGAATCTGTAAATTGACAGTAAAGTTCTATTTTTGGTTTCGTATTTGACATTTGTGAGGAGTGATTGATATTTAAGCTAAGTGACCGTCTCGGGTGTTACCTCTCCCTTTAACATGAACTTAGCTGCAGGCTGAAAACAGACCACGATTGCTTGTTTCGGTTGGGACTTTTTTTATTATCATTTCTGTTCTTGACTTGCTCTGTACCGTTGACTTCAATAATAATATCACAATCATCCAATTTGTCATGCACCATTTATTCATACCTTTAATTATGTTTATAAATGAATGAGTGCAGAACCCATTACCATGTTTCTGAGTACCCGAAGCAAACCTTGGAAATCTATGCGAGTAGAGTTTGTTTACTCAGTATGAAACATACACATTATCCTCTCAGGCAGTCTGTGTTTATTTCAATCTTCAGAGCTCATGCCCAGTTTTTGTTGAGCCAAGGCTTAGAAACCTTAAGATGTACATGAATGTAATGCTTGGATTGTCTAGTCAAAACTAGCAAAATGGGTTCAGGGCTTTATTACAGCTCCTGCTGAATGTCTAGCAAAGATAAAGCTATTACAACAAATGACAGCAATATGGTCAACACCGCAGTGCAGTGCAGCATTATAGAAACATAGAAAGCCTACGGCACAATACAGGCCCTTCAGCCCACAATGCTGTGCTGAACATGTACTTACTTTAGAAATTACCTAGGGTTACCCTTAGCCCTCTATTTTTCTAAGCTCCATGTACCTGTCCAGGAGTCCCTTAAAAATCCCTATTGTATCCACCATCCACCACCGTCACTGGCAGCCCATTCCATGCACTCACCACTCGCTGTGTAAAAAACTTACCCATAATATCCCCTCTGTACCTACTTCCAAACAACGTAAAACTGTGCCCTCTTGTGGCAACCATTTCAGCCCTGGGAAAAAGCCTCTGACTATCCACACGATCAATGCCTCTCATCATCTAATACACCTCTATCAGGTCACCTCTCATCCTCCGCCACTCCAAGGAGAAAAGGCCGAACTCACTCAATCTATTCTCATAAGGCATGCTCCCCAATCCAGGCAGCATCCTTGTAAATCTCCTCTGCACCTTTTCTATGGTTTCTACATCCTTCCTGCAGTGAGGTGACCAGAAATGAGCGCCGTACTCCAAGTGGGGTCTGACCACAGTCCTATATAGCTGTAACATTACCTCTCGGCTCTTGAACTCAGTCCCACAGTTGATGAAGGCCAATACACCGTATGCCTTCTTAATCACAGAGTCAACCTGTGAGGCAGCTTTGAGTGTCCTATGGACACGAACCCCAAGATCCCTTTGATCCTCCACACTGCCAAGAGTCTTACCATTAATATTATATTCTGCCATCATATTTGTCCTACCAAAATGAACCACCTCACACTTATCTGGGTTGAACTCCATCTGCCACTTCTCAGCTCAGTTTTGCATCCTATCAATGTCTTGCTGTAACCTCTGACAGCCCTCAATCTTTGTGTCATCAGCAAACTTACTAACCCATTCCTCCACGTTCTCATCCAGGTCATTTATAAAAATCACAAAGAATAAGGGTCCCAAAACAGGTCCCTGAGGCTCACCACTGGTGACCAACCTCCATGCAGAATATGACTTGTCTACAACCACTCTTTGCCTTCTGTGGGCAAGCCAGTTCTGGATCCACAAAGCAAGGTCCCCTTGGATCCCATGCCTCTTTACTTTCTCAATAAGCCTTGCAATGGGTACCATATCAAATGCCTTGCAGAAAACCATACACACTACATCTACTCTCTACCTTCATCAATATGTTTAGTCACATCCCCAAAAAATTCAATCAGGCTGGTAAGGCACGACCTGCCCTTCACAAAGCCATACAGACTATTCCTAATCATATTATGCCTCTCCAAATGTTCATAAATCCTGCCTCTCAGGATCTTCTCCATCAACTTACCAACCACTGAAATAAGATTCCCAGTCTATAATTTCCTGGGCTATCTCCACTCCCTTTCTTGAATAAGGTAACAACATCTGCAACCCTTCAATCCTCTGGAAACTCTCCCGTCCCCATTGATGATTCAAAGATCATTGCCAGAGGCTCAGCAATCTCTTCCCTCATCTTCCATAGTAGCTTGGGGTATATCTCGTCCAGTCCTGGTGACTTATCCAACTTGATGCTTTCCAATAGCTCTAGCACATGCTCTTTATTAATATCTGTATGCTCAAGCTTTTCAGTCCACTGTAAGTCATCCTTACAATCACCAAAGTCCTTTTCCATAGTGAATACTGAAGCAAAGTATTCATTAAGTAACTCTGCCATCTCCTTTGGTTCCATACACACTTTTCCACTGTCACTCTTGATTGGTCCTATTCTCTCATATCTTATCCTCTTACTCTTCACATACTTGTAGAATGCCTTGGAGTTTTACTTAATCCTGTTCATCAAGGCCTTCTCATGGCCCCTTCTGGCCCTCCTAATTTCATTCTTAAGCTCCTTCCTGCTAGCCTTATAATTTTCTAGATCTCTATCATTAGCTAGTTTTTTTGAACCTTTCATAAGCTTTTCTTCTTGACTAGATTTATTACAGCCTTTGTACACCATGGTTCCTGTACCCTACCATCCTTTCCCTGTCTCATTGGAATGTACCTATGCAGAACGCCATGCAAATATCCTCTGAACATTTGCCACATTTATTCAGCACATTTCTCTGAGAATATCTGTTTCCAATTTATGCTTCCAAGTCCTTGCCTGATAGCTCCTATTTCCCCTTACTCCAATTAAACACTTTCCTAACTTGTCTGTTCCTATCTCTCTTCAATGCTATGGTAAAGGAGATAGAATTGTGATGACTATCTCCAAAATGCTCTCCCACTGGGAGACCTGACACCTAACTAGGTTCATTTCCAAATACCAGATCAAGTATAGCCTCTGCTCTTGTAAGCTTATCTATATATTGTGTCAGGAAACCTTTCTGAACACACCTAACAAACTCGACCCCATCTACACCCCTTGCTCTAGGGAGATGCCTATCAATATTTGGGAAATTAAAATCTCCCACCATGACAACCCGGTTATTATTGCATCTTTCCAGAATCTGTCTCCCTATCTGCTCCTTGATGTCCCTGTTACTATTGGAATGTCTATAAAAAATACCCAGTAGTGTTATCGACCCCTTCCTGTTCCTAACTTCCACCCACAGAGATTCAGTAGACAATCCCTCCATGACTTCCTCCTTTTCTGCAGCCATGACACCATTTCTGATCAACAGTGCCACGCCCCCACCTCTTTTGCCTCCCTCCCTGTCCTTTCTGAAACATCTAAAGCCAGGTACTCTAAGTAACCATTCCTCCCCCAAGCCATCCAAGTCTCTGTAATGACCACAGCATCATAGCTCCAAGTACTGATCCACGCTCTAAGCTCATCCGCTTTGTTCACAATACTCCTTGCGTTAAAATAGACACATCTCAAACCATCAATCTGAGCGTATCCTTTCTCTATCACCTGCCTATCCTCCCTCTTGCACTCCCTCCAAGCTTTCTGTATTTGTGAGCCAACCGCCCCTTCCTCTGCCTCTTCAGTTCGGTTCCCACCTCCCAGCGATTAGTTGAAACTCTCCCAAGCAGGAAGAACCCTGGGCTAGGAGGTAAATTGATCATGTTGAAGTAATTGGCAGCAAGGACTGGAAGAGCCTGATAGCACGCTGTCTCTCGAAATAAGCAAACATAGTGAGGTTTACCTTTGACATTCTGATTCTGTACAAAGCAATGCTGTACTCAACATGCGAGAAGCATTAAATTGGATTTGAAATTCCATTGCTACGGTTTCAATTTAGAATCACCTCAAATGCAAAGCACATATTTCTTGAGCACAGAAACAACTGACCCTTAGACAAATGGTAAACACAAAGCTGAGTCTTCACAAAATGTGCAGCAAGGGCAGCAAAACTAAAGGAAGACCTCAAAAGCATCATGTTGAAGATCAAAGCTTGCCCTCATTTGAAGGTGTAAGATGTATTCCAATCACCCATATGGTGCATTGGACTGTTCTGTAAATGGCACCTTCCTGTTGAGTGAGAGATGCATCCACACATCCCAATGTGCTTTAAGACACCCACAGGCCATGGCAGAAAACCTGTCACAAGTGCCTATAATAAAAATTAAATGCAAAATAATTACCGGGTTAAAAATCCATCTTGTTCAGCGATCCATAGGTTTGTGTAAATAGGTAAACTTCTAATAAATGGAGAATTCAAAATATTAGTTAGAAAAATTAATTTTGTTTATTAAAATGGGGGAGATTCACCTTAAAAATTGAAAGAAATGTCAACTTGAGGATCTTGAGTTATCCTGAATTTGTGAAAATTATAACAGGAAATAAAATTAAACAGTGAGGATTTGACAGTAGCATAAAACAAACTCAATATTCAAAACCAATTTGCACAAGCCAATATTTTTTATTTAGATTCCAAACAGTTCACAATTCTTAACATGATCATCAGCTTTAGCCAAGGACAGCCTTCACAGAATCCTTTCAAGGTTCCAACACACAGTATGTAGAGGAAGAGTGAAGCAGGAAAGCCAAAGAGTGAGGGGAATCATTTTCATTTTGATTTTGTGGGTCCAAATTATGATAAAGTTTTGTTTTACTTTTCTTCTCAATTAATCAAAAATAACCTACATGACTTGCTTCCTGCTCTGAGAGACTGGAACCAAAAGAGAATATAAAATTATAAAATACCTCAATCTGAACTCAGCCTTGACAAGATTAGATACAATTAAACCCGGATCATATTCACTGTATTTGTGTAATTCTTATTTCTCAAAACTTAGTCATTTTTTACCTACACAATAAGTAAACTAATTTAGCCTAAATATTAATATGCAATGCTTTCATTTAGATGTTATACTTTCTGTTTTGCTGTTAATTCTTAGATTAAATATCATATAATTAGAAGCATCTCCTTCAATTTCCTAACAAGAACATTGTTAGGGAAATATTTAATAGTAAACCAGGATCTTGGCCACATTCTTCTTTCTGGAAAATGCTGAGAGGTTATAGAACTTCTGGCATCCCATAACATCGGGAATTTAAACATCAGGTTTGGGTGGCACATTGTTATAAATAGCAGTTCTTCAATGGCAAAGGCATTAGAAGAGAGTCACCCAGTTACATTTTCTAATCCTCAAAAAAAGTGTTTATTAACAAAACAAAAACATTGAAAATTACCTTAGCAATAAAAATTATATTAATATTTACCTTTAGTTGTAAATGTTAGGGTTTGTTCTACGTCACTCTTATCGATTCACTTTTTATTCTTTTAAGTGTTCCATGCGGTTGTAGCATGCCCTTGCAATATATGCCTCGTTCAGTAAAGTCAAATATCCTATAAACCTGCTTAGCCACCCAATCTACCTGTAGTTCTGTGTCTGTCGGGGATTCCTAGATACACTCCGGAAGGGCCCTTGGTTCCTGTGCACGTCTTAGTACACCACCAGTTTGCCTTGCTGTTGCCAAATGCATTGCCTCTCACATCCTCTGAATGAATATCATTTTCGAACCCACCTTATTGATCCATGAGTATCTGCTTGTAACCTAGACCTTTCTGCCTCACTATCAACCAAGCTAACAATTTGAATATTGCTGGCAAATTTCAAATATATATCATGCTTTTCAAGGGACCAAGGACTGAGCTCTGCATAACCCTGGGGCATTGTCTTTTGTTCTTAGAAGCTCACATCAGCAACCACCCTTTGCTTTGTTGCCACTAAACCAAACTCTAATCCAACTTAGCTCACCCCCTGGATTAATTGGCTTTTAAGCAAACTGCCATCACTCTTTTGATTTCAAATGTAGTTTATGTTCAAAAACAGAAATATATTAATCAGATAAGACCTTCACTTATTAAATCCAAGACCTCTGATTACCCTATGCTGCCCAAGCACAGATTTATTTCATCACAACAATTTTTTCCAATAATTTCCCCACCACTGATGTCAGAACAACTAACATATACTTATTCCTTTATTCCTTTGTATGTTCTTCCCATGACCACGTTGGTTTCCTCTGGTTGTTCCAGTTTCCTCCACAGTCCGAAGACATATCGGTTGGTAGATTAATTGAGCATTGTAAATTGTCTGGTAATTTGGCTAAGATTAAATCGTGGGATTGCTGAGTGATGCACCATCAATAACTCTCTCTGAGACATAAAGGCAAGATATCGGCTTTCATTGACTGGAAGAAGGAACAAGCAGTGGTTGACCACCATACTACATCCTGGAGACAGAGAGGCCGGGCTCAGACCTCAATTGCCTTTGTACAGGGGTCTGTGGGAGGAGCCACAGGAGCAGTCAGCAGGGAGCGTGTCCAGACAGGTATATGTAGTTCACCACACCAAGTGACACAACTCAAAGGGCCAGAAGGGCCTATTCCACACTGTACCTTAATAAATAAACAAACAAACAATAGTACCACACCAGCAAATTTCCAATCCTTGGTCACTGTGCCTTTAGCCAAAGACTGTTGGAGGATTATGGTAGAACCTTACAATTTTTAATGCATTTAATCATCAAAACTATTTTAAAATAGGACCTATCATGTCATATATTTTCAAAAATGCCTGACCCTTCAATATCTTCCTCTCTACTTTTACGATTTACAATAATTTACATTTCTCCTCGGTTTTGCTGATGCTTATATTGTACCATTTTCTGAGAGGACAGATGCAAAGTATTCTTTGGAAATTTTATATAAGGCTTTCTTGTTGTCCTCACCTCTCCTCCTCACTTTCCCTGAAAGTTAAAAAAATGTTGTATCTCTAAATTTCCCCAATTGTTATGAAGGGTCATTAACCTGAGACATTTACTAATTTTTTCCCCTTATCGCAGTTATTGCCTGGACTGCTTGTTTTTTCCCATGGTTACTATTGTATTTCCGATTTTCAACATTGATAGTATTTTGCTTTTGAAAATCACTGGTCTTACAGAAACAATACAACGGGTCCCTAAACTGAGGGTGAAAATAGGAAATGAATGCTTTGCATTTTTGTTAATTAGGTACTGTTTCCGGACACCACCTAGACTAGAATTTAAGGTGCGACCCAAGCTAGGTGAACGGGAAGTAACCTTCACGCATGTGACAGAATGGATTGAGAAGAGATTGCAACATGAGTTCCAGGTAGGACATTATTTTCTTGTGACAGATATCTGAATGTTATCTTTCTGAGATTTTAAACGACATCTAAAATCACGCAGTCATTACAATAATTTGACGGACCTTCTGCCCATCACATAATGACAGAAAACATTGAGGGTTTGTTAGGCTCGAAGTCCAGCTAGGGTGGAGAGAGAGGTTCTCCTCCTCCTCATGAACTGGCTAAGCCAGTTCATGCCAGTACAATCCTTAGCAGCTGGCTGCAGAGGCTGAAACTGGAATTGCAATTGGTTTATCACTGTCACATGTAACAAGATACAGTGAAAAGCTTTTCTTGCATATTGTTCATACAGATCAGATCATCACATGGTGCATTGAGATAGAACAAGATCATACAATAACAATGCAGAATAAAGTAGGGAGAAGTGCAGTGGAAGTAAGCATTAAAGTTCAAGATCATAATGAGATAAATTGATCAGGAGTCTGATTTTTCATACCAGGGAACTATTTTATAATCTTACAACAGCGGGGTAGAAACTGTCCCTGACCTTGGTGTTATCAGCTTTCAGGCTTTTGTATCTTCTGCCTGATGGAAGAGGGGAGAAAGGAGATGATCTGGGATGTGTGGGATTTTTGTTTATGTTGGCTACACTACTGTAGCAGCAAGTATGGACGGAGTCCACATAGTTTCTGTGATGTGCTTAGCTCTGCAGTTTCTTGCAGACATGGACAGAGCATCTGCTCACCAAGCAGTTACTTTCTATGGTGCATTGATAAATGTTGGTAAGAGTCAATATGGACATGCCAAATTTCTTCAGCCTTCTGAGGAAGAATAGGCATTTCTGAGGTTTCTTGGCTATGGTGTCTATGTGGTTGAACCAGAATAGGCCATCAGTTGATGTTCACTCCAAGGAATCTCTCAGCCTCAACCTCCCAAACTCAACACCATTGATGTAGGTAAGAGCAAGTGCACTTCCAAAGTCAATAGCCAACTCTTTTGTTTGGCTAGCATTGTGGGAAAGGTGATTGTCATGACACCATGTTACTAAGCTCTTTACCTCCTTCCTGTACTCTGACTCATCA